>NC_084627.1:6413921-6417364 GCF_033978795.1 Nerophis ophidion
GTGTATATAAAAAGGAGGATACAGGGTCAGGGTGTATATAAAAAGGAGGATACAGGGTCAGGGTGTATATAAAAAGGAGGATACAGGGTCAGGGTGTATATAAAAAGGAGGATACAGGGTCAGGGTGTATATAAAGAGGAGGATACAGGGTCAGGGTGTATATAAAAAGGAGGATACAGGGTCAAAGTGTATATAAAAAGGAGGATACAGGGTCAGGGTGTATATAAAGAGGAGGATACAGGGTCAAAGTGTATATAAAAAGGAGGATACAGGGTCAGGGTGTATATAAAGAGGAGGATACAGGGTCAGGGTGTATATAAAAAGGAGGATACAGGGTCAGGGTGTATATAAAAAGGAGGATACAGGGTCAGGGTGTATATAAAGAGGAGGATACAGGGTCAGGGTGTATATAAAGGAGGATACAGGGTCAGGGTGTATATAAAAAGGAGGATACAGGGTCAGGATGTATATAAAAAGGAGGATACAGGGTCAGGGTGTATATAAAGGAGGATACAGGGTCAGGGTGTATATAAAAAGGAGGATACAGGGTCAGGGTGTATATAAAAAGGAGGATACAGGGTCAGGGTGTATATAAAAAGGAGGATACAGGGTCAGGGTGTATATAAAAAGGAGGATACAGGGTCAGGGTGTATATAAAAAGGAGGATACAGGGTCAGGGTGTATATAAAAAGGAGGATACAGGGTCAGGGTGTATATAAAGAGGAGGATACAGGGTCAGGGTGTATATAAAAAGGAGGATACAGGGTCAGGGTGTATATAAAAAGGAGGATACAGGGTCAAAGTGTATATAAAAAGGAGGATACAGGGTCAGGGTGTATATAAAAAGGAGGATACAGGGTCAAAGTGTATATAAAAAGGAGGATACAGGGTCAGGGTGTATATAAAAAGGAGGATACAGGGTCAGGGTGTATATAAAAAGGAGGATACAGGGTCAGGGTGTATATAAAAAGGAGGATACAGGGTCAGGGTGTATATAAAAAGGAGGATACAGGGTCAGGGTGTATATAAAAAGGAGGATACAGGGTCAGGGTGTATATAAAGAGGAGGATACAGGGTCAGGGTGTATATAAAAAGGAGGATACAGGGTCAGGGTGTATATAAAAAGGAGGATACAGGGTCAGGTGTATATAAAAAGGAGGATACAGGGTCAGGGTGTATATAAAAAGGAGGATACAGGGTCAGGTGTATATAAAAAGGAGGTTACAGGGTCAGGGTGTATATAAAAAGGAGGATACAGGGTCAGGGTGTATATAAAAAGGAGGATACAGGGTCAGGGTGTATATAAAAAGGAGGATACAGGGTCAGGGTGTATATAAAGAGGAGGATACAGGGTCAGGGTGTATATAAAAAGGAGGATACAGGGTCAAAGTGTATATAAAAAGGAGGATACAGGGTCAGGGTGTATATAAAAAGGAGGATACAGGGTCAGGGTGTATATAAAAAGGAGGATACAGGGTCAAAGTGTATATAAAAAGGAGGATACAGGGTCAGGGTGTATATAAAAAGGAGGATACAGGGTCAGGGTGTATATAAAAAGGAGGATACAGGGTCAGGGTGTATATAAAAAGGAGGATACAGGGTCAGGGTGTATATAAAAAGGAGGATACAGGGTCAGGGTGTATATAAAAAGGAGGATACAGGGTCAGGGTGTATATAAAAAGGAGGATACAGGGTCAGGGTGTATATAAAAAGGAGGATACAGGGTCAGGGTGTATATAAAAAGGAGGATACAGGGTCAGGGTGTATATAAAAAGGAGGATACAGGGTCAGGGTGTATATAAAAAGGAGGATACAGGGTCAGGGTGTATATAAAAAGGAGGATACAGGGTCAGGGTGTATATAAAAAGGAGGATACAGGGTCAGGGTGTATATAAAGAGGAGGATACAGGGTCAGGGTGTATATAAAAAGGAGGATACAGGGTCAGGGTGTATATAAAAAGGAGGATACAGGGTCAGGTGTATATAAAAAGGAGGATACAGGGTCAGGGTGTATATAAAAAGGAGGATACAGGGTCAGGTGTATATAAAAAGGAGGTTACAGGGTCAGGGTGTATATAAAAAGGAGGATACAGGGTCAGGGTGTATATAAAAAGGAGGATACAGGGTCAGGGTGTATATAAAAAGGAGGATACAGGGTCAGGGTGTATATAAAGAGGAGGATACAGGGTCAGGGTGTATATAAAAAGGAGGATACAGGGTCAAAGTGTATATAAAAAGGAGGATACAGGGTCAGGGTGTATATAAAAAGGAGGATACAGGGTCAGGGTGTATATAAAAAGGAGGATACAGGGTCAAAGTGTATATAAAAAGGAGGATACAGGGTCAGGGTGTATATAAAAAGGAGGATACAGGGTCAGGGTGTATATAAAAAGGAGGATACAGGGTCAGGGTGTATATAAAAAGGAGGATACAGGGTCAGGGTGTATATAAAAAGGAGGATACAGGGTCAGGGTGTATATAAAAAGGAGGATACAGGGTCAGGGTGTATATAAAAAGGAGGATACAGGGTCAGGGTGTATATAAAAAGGAGGATACAGGGTCAGGGTGTATATAAAAAGGAGGATACAGGGTCAGGATGTATATAAAGAGGAGGATACAGGGTCAGGATGTATATAAAAAGGAGGATACAGGGTCAGGGTGTATATAAAAAGGAGGATACAGGGTCAGGGTGTATATAAATAGATAGTAGTGTCAGTCAGTATCAACATTAGTTGCATCACACGCAGCTCACAGCCCAGAGCTAACATTTGGACTGGAAATGTCTTCACACGTGCTAACCTGCTAATGTGCTAACCTGCTAATGTGCTAGGTGGTTTTTTTGCATGGAGGTCAAAGGTCATCTCTTCCTGGATGCAGCAGTCATCAGAATAAATGCTGAGCTCAGCACATGCTCTTATATTTTCACATTATTATACATCTTTATCTTCACGTTGTTATACATCTTTATATTTACATTATTATACATCTTTATATTTACATTATTATACATCTTTATATTTACATTATTATACATCTTTATCTTGCTATATGGACATTGATGCAGGATGAAAGAAGAGGAGAAGTGAGAAAGTCAAATGTTTGTTCTGGCACTCTGTCTTCACCAGGGGCTGGGGGGGGTGGGGGGTGTGGGGGCTGCGGGGCTTATTTGCTTACAAGAACAAGTGTGCACGTGCAGTGGATGCTGCACGTCACGTGCACACCACACAAGATGCTGCAGTGGGGGAGGGGAGGGGGAGCAGTTGGTCCACATGAAGACAGCATCAAGTGAAGGGGGGGGGGGGGCTGGGGGGGTGGCTGCTGTCACCAAGTCACATCTGGTCAGTCAGGACACGCCCCCTGGACACCCCATGTCACATGATGTCTGCATTGTCATGACGATAAGCTCCTCTGTCATCCACATTTCATATGCTAGCTTCTGGTTA
>NC_084627.1:6417384-6479884 GCF_033978795.1 Nerophis ophidion
GTGATCATTACCATCTTGTCAACACAACACACACACCTGGAAACACACTCACACAGGTCATGTGATCATTACCATCTTGTCAACACAACACACACACACCTGGAAACACACTCACACAGGTCATGTGATCATTACCATCTTGTCAACACAACACACACACCTGGAAACACACTCACACAGGTCATGTGATCATTACCATCTTGTCAACACAACACACACACCTGGAAACACACTCACACAGGTCATGTGATCATTACCATCTTGTCAACACAACACACACACCTGGAAACACACTCACACAGGTCATGTGATCATTACCATCTTGTCAACACAACACACACACCTGGAAACACACTCACACAGGTCATGTGATCATTACCATCTTGTCAACACAACACACACACACCTGGAAACACACTCACACAGGTCATGTGATCATTACCATCTTGTCAACACAACACACACACCTGGAAACACACTCACACAGGTCATGTGATCATTACCATCTTGTCAACACAACACACACCTGGAAACACACTCACACAGGTCATGTGATCATTACCATCTTGTCAACACAACACACACACACCTGGAAACACACTCACACAGGTCATGTGATCATTACCATCTTGTCACACAACACACACACCTGGAAACACACTCACACAGGTCATGTGATCATTACCATCTTGTCAACACAACACACACACCTGGAAACACACTCACACAGGTCATGTGATCATTACCATCTTGTCAACACAACACACACACACCTGGAAACACACTCACACAGGTCATGTGATCATTACCATCTTGTCAACACAACACGCACACCTGGAAACACACTCACACAGGTCATGTGATCATTACCATCTTGTCAACACAACACACACACACCTGGAAACACACTCACACAGGTCATGTGATCATTACCATCTTGTCAACACAACACACACACCTGGCAACAAACACACACAGGTCATGTGATCATTACCGTCTTGTCAACAAAAACACGAACCACACAGGTCATGTGATCATTACCATCTTGTCAACACAACACACACACCTGGAAACACACTCACACAGGTCATGTGATCATTACCATCTTGTCAACACAACACGCACACCTGGAAACACACTCACACAGGTCATGTGATCATTACCATCTTGTCAACACAACACGCACACCTGGAAACACACTCACACAGGTCATGTGATCATTACCATCTTGTCAACACAACACGCACACCTGGAAACACACTCACACAGGTCATGTGATCATTACCATCTTGTCAACACAACACGCACACCTGGAAACACACTCACACAGGTCATGTGATCATTACCATCTTGTCAACACAACACGCACACCTGGAAACACACTCACACAGGTCATGTGATCATTACCATCTTGTCAACACAACACACACACCTGGAAACACACTCACACAGGTCATGTGATCATTACCGTCTTGTCAACACAACAGCACACCTGGAAACACACTCACACAGGTCATGTGATCATTACCATCTTGTCAACACAACACACACACACCTGGAAACACACTCACACAGGTCATGTGATCATTACCATCTTGTCAACACAACACACACACACCTGGAAACACACTCACACAGGTCATGTGGTCATTACCATCTTGTCAACACAACACACACACTGGAAACACACTCACACAGGTCATGTGATCATTACCATCTTGTCAACACAACACACACACCTGGAAACACACTCACACAGGTCATGTGATCATTACCATCTTGTCAACACAACACACACACCTTGGAAACACACTCACACAGGTCATGTGGTCATTACCATCTTGTCAACACAACACACACACTTGGAAACACACTCACACAGGTCATGTGATCATTACCATCTTGTCAACACAACACACACACACCTGGAAACACACTCACACAGGTCATGTGATCATTACCATCTTGTCAACACAACACACACACCTGGAAACACACTCACACAGGTCATGTGATCATTACCATCTTGTCAACACAACACACACCTGGAAACACACTCACACAGGTCATGTGATCATTACCATCTTGTCAACACAACACACACACACCTGGAAACACACTCACACAGGTCATGTGATCATTACCATCTTGTCAACACAACACACACACACCTGGAAACACACTCACACAGGTCATGTGATCATTACCATCTTGTCAACACAACACACACACACCTGGAAACACACTCACACAGGTCATGTGATCATTACCATCTTGTCAACACAACACACACACCTGGAAACACACTCACACAGGTCATGTGATCATTACCATCTTGTCAACACAACACCACACCTGGAAACACACTCACACAGGTCATGTGATCATTACCATCTTGTCAACACAACACACACACCTGGAAACACACTCACACAGGTCATGTGATCATTACCATCTTGTCAACACAACACACACACCTGGAAACACACTCACACAGGTCATGTGATCATTACCATCTTGTCAACACAACACACACACCTGGAAACACACTCACACAGGTCATGTGATCATTACCATCTTGTCAACACAACACACACACCTGGAAACACACTCACACAGGTCATGTGATCATTACCATCTTGTCAACACAACACACACACACCTGGAAACACACTCACACAGGTCATGTGATCATTACCATCTTGTCAACACAACACACACACCTGGAAACACACTCACACAGGTCATGTGATCATTACCATCTTGTCAACACAACACACACACACCTGGAAACACACTCACACAGGTCATGTGATCATTACCATCTTGTCAACACAACACACACACCTGGAAACACACTCACACAGGTCATGTGATCATTACCATCTTGTCAACACAACACACACACCTGGAAACACACTCACACAGGTCATGTGATCATTACCATCTTGTCAACACAACACACACACACCTGGAAACACACTCACACAGGTCATGTGATCATTACCATCTTGTCAACACAACACACACACCTGGAAACACACTCACACAGGTCATGTGATCATTACCATCTTGTCAACACAACACACACCTGGAAACACACTCACACAGGTCATGTGATCATTACCATCTTGTCAACACAACACACACACCTGGAAACACACTCACACAGGTCATGTGATCATTACCATCTTGTCAACACAACACACACACCTGGAAACACACTCACACAGGTCATGTGATCATTACCATCTTGTCAACACAACACACACACACCTGGAAACACACTCACACAGGTCATGTGATCATTACCATCTTGTCAACACAACACACACACTTGGAAACACACTCACACAGGTCATGTGATCATTACCATCTTGTCAACACAACACACACACACCTGGAAACACACTCACACAGGTCATGTGATCATTACCATCTTGTCAACACAACACACACACTTGGAAACACACTCACACAGGTCATGTGATCATTACCATCTTGTCAACACAACACACACACACCTGGAAACACACTCACACAGGTCATGTGATCATTACCATCTTGTCAACACAACACACACACCTGGAAACACACTCACACAGGTCATGTGATCATTACCATCTTGTCAACACAACACACACACCTGGAAACACACTCACACAGGTCATGTGATCATTACCATCTTGTCAACACAACACACACCTGGAAACACACTCACACAGGTCATGTGATCATTACCATCTTGTCAACACAACACACACACACCTGGAAACACACTCACACAGGTCATGTGATCATTACCATCTTGTCAACACAACACACACCTTGGAAACACACTCACACAGGTCATGTGATCATTACCATCTTGTCAACACAACACACACACACCTGGAAACACACTCACACAGGTCATGTGATCATTACCATCTTGTCAACACAACACACACTTGGAAACACACTCACACAGGTCATGTGATCATTACCATCTTGTCAACACAACACACACACACCTGGAAACACACTCACACAGGTCATGTGGTCATTACCATCTTGTCAACACAACACACTTGGAAACACACTCACACAGGTCATGTGATCATTACCATCTTGTCAACACAACACACACACACCTGGAAACACACTCACACAGGTCATGTGATCATTACCATCTTGTCAACACAACACGCACACCTGGAAACACACTCACACCTGGAAACACACTCACACAGGTCATGTGATCATTACCATCTTGTCAACACAACACACACACCTGGAAACACACTCACACAGGTCATGTGATCATTACCATCTTGTCAACACAACACACACACCTGGAAACACACTCACACAGGTCATGTGATCATTACCATCTTGTCAACACAACACACACACCTGGAAACACACTCACACAGGTCATGTGATCATTACCATCTTGTCAACACAACACACACACCTGGAAACACACTCACACAGGTCATGTGGTCATTACCATCTTGTCAACACAACACGCACACCTGGAAACACACTCACACAGGTCATGTGATCATTACCATCTTGTCAACACAACACGCACACCTGGAAACACACTCACACAGGTCATGTGATCATTACCATCTTGTCAACACAACACGCACACCTGGAAACACACTCACACAGGTCATGTGATCATTACCATCTTGTCAACACAACACACACTGGAAACACACTCACACAGGTCATGTGATCATTACCATCTTGTCAACACAACACAGCACACCTGGAAACACACTCACACAGGTCATGTGATCATTACCATCTTGTCAACACAACACACACACCTGGAAACACACAGACACACACACACACACACAGGTCATGTGATCATCACCGTGTTGTCAACACAACACACACACCTGGCAACAAACACACACAGGTCATGTGATCATGACCGTGCTTGTCAACACAACACACACCTGGCAACAAACACACACAGGTCATGTGATCATCACCGTGTTGTCAACACAACACACACACCTGGCAACAAACACACACAGGTCATGTGATCATCACCGTGTTGTCAACACAACACACACACCTGGCAACACACACACACAGGTCATGTGATCATTACCGTCTTGTCAACACAACACACACACCTGGAAACACACTCACACAGGTCATGTGATCATTACCATCTTGTCAACACAACACACACACCTGGAAACACACTCACACAGGTCATGTGATCATTACCATCTTGTCAACACAACACACACACCTGGAAACACACTCACACAGGTCATGTGATCATTACCATCTTGTCAACACAACACACACACCTGGAAACACACTCACACAGGTCATGTGATCATTACCATCTTGTCAACACAACACACACACCTGGAAACACACTCACACAGGTCATGTGATCATTACCATCTTGTCAACACAACACCACACCTGGAAACACACTCACACAGGTCATGTGATCATTACCATCTTGTCAACACAACACGCACACCTGGAAACACACTCACACAGGTCATGTGATCATTACCATCTTGTCAACACAACACGCACACCTGGAAACACACTCACACAGGTCATGTGATCATTACCATCTTGTCAACACAACACACTTGGAAACACACTCACACAGGTCATGTGATCATTACCATCTTGTCAACACAACACACACACCTGGAAACACACTCACACAGGTCATGTGATCATTACCATCTTGTCAACACAACACACACACCTGGAAACACACTCACACAGGTCATGTGATCATTACCATCTTGTCAACACAACACACACACACCTGGAAACACACTCACACAGGTCATGTGATCATTACCATCTTGTCAACACAACACACACACCTGGAAACACACTCACACAGGTCATGTGATCATTACCATCTTGTCAACACAACACACACTTGGAAACACACTCACACAGGTCATGTGATCATTACCATCTTGTCAACACAACACACACTTGGAAACACACTCACACAGGTCATGTGATCATTACCATCTTGTCAACACAACACACACTTGGAAACACACTCACACAGGTCATGTGATCATTACCATCTTGTCAACACAACACACACACCTGGAAACACACTCACACAGGTCATGTGATCATTACCATCTTGTCAACACAACACACACCTGGAAACACACTCACACAGGTCATGTGGTCATTACCATCTTGTCAACACAACACACTTGGAAACACACTCACACAGGTCATGTGATCATTACCATCTTGTCAACACAACACACACACTTGGAAATACACTCACACAGGTCATGTGATCATTACCATCTTGTCAACACAACACGCACACCTGGAAACACACTCACACAGGTCATGTGATCATTACCATCTTGTCAACACAACACGCACACCTGGAAACACACAGACACACACACACACACACACACACAGGTCATGTGATCATCACCGTGTTGTCAACACAACACACACACCTGGCAACAAACACACACAGGTCATGTGATCATGACCGTGTTGTCAACACAACACACACCTGGCAACAAACACACACAGGTCATGTGATCATCACCGTGTTGTCAACACAACACACACACCTGGCAACAAACACACACAGGTCAT
Organism: Nerophis ophidion; assembly: GCF_033978795.1. NCBI lineage: Eukaryota > Metazoa > Chordata > Actinopteri > Syngnathiformes > Syngnathidae > Nerophis > Nerophis ophidion. The sequence goes on from NC_084627.1 coordinate 6,424,015, forward strand.
GTGATCATTACCGTGTTGTCAACACAACACACACACCTGGCAACAAACACACACAGGTCATGTGATCATGACCGTGTTGTCAACACAACACACACCTGGCAACAAACACACACAGGTCATGTGTTCATCACCGTGTTGTCAACACAACACACACACCTGGCAACAAACACACACAGGTCATGTGATCATCACCGTGTTGTCAACACAACACACACACCTGGCAACAAACACACACAGGTCATGTGATCATGACCGTGTTGACACACACAGGTCATGTGATCATCACCGTCTTGTCAACACAACACACACTTGGAAACACACTCACACAGGTCATGTGATCATTGCCATCTTGTCAACACAACACACACACCTGGAAACACACTCACACAGGTCATGTGATCATTACCATCTTGTCAACACAACACACACTTGGAAACACACTCACACAGGTCATGTGATCATTGCCATCTTGTCAACACAACACACACACCTGGAAACACACTCACACAGGTCATGTGATCATTACCATCTTGTCAACACAACACGCACACCTGGAAACACACTCACACAGGTCATGTGATCATTACCATCTTGTCAACACAACACACACACACCTGGAAACACACTCACACAGGTCATGTGATCATTACCATCTTGTCAACACAACACACACACCTGGAAACACACTCACACAGGTCATGTGATCATTACCATCTTGTCAACACAACACACACACCTGGAAACACACTCACACAGGTCATGTGATCATTACCATCTTGTCAACACAACACGCACACCTGGAAACACACTCACACAGGTCATGTGATCATTACCATCTTGTCAACACAACACACACACACCTGGAAACACACTCACACAGGTCATGTGATCATTACCATCTTGTCAACACAACACACACACCTGGAAACACACTCACACAGGTCATGTGATCATTACCGTCTTGTCAACACAACATGCACACCTGGAAACACACACACACACACACACACACTCACACAGGTCATGTGATCATTACCATCTTGTCAACACAACACGCACACCTGGAAACACACTCACACAGATCATGTGATCATTACCATCTTGTCAACACAACACACACACCTGGAAACACACTCACACAGGTCATGTGATCATTACCATCTTGTCAACACAACACACACCTGGAAACACACTCACACAGGTCATGTGGTCATTACCATCTTGTCAACATAACACACTTGGAAACACACTCACACAGGTCATGTGATCATTACCATCTTGTCAACACAACACACACACACCTGGAAACACACTCACACAGGTCATGTGATCATTACCATCTTGTCAACACAACACACACACCTGGAAACACACTCACACAGGTCATGTGATCATTACCATCTTGTCAACACAACACACACACCTGGAAACACACTCACACAGGTCATGTGATCATTACCATCTTGTCAACACAACACACACACACCTGGAAACACACTCACACAGGTCATGTGATCATTACCATCTTGTCAACACAACACACACTTGGAAACACACTCACACAGGTCATGTGATCATTACCATCTTGTCAACACAACACACACTTGGAAACACACTCACACAGGTCATGTGATCATTACCATCTTGTCAACACAACACACACACCTGGAAACACACTCACACAGGTCATGTGATCATTACCATCTTGTCAACACAACACACACACACCTGGAAACACACTCACACAGGTCATGTGATCATTACCATCTTGTCAACACAACACACACTTGGAAACACACTCACACAGGTCATGTGATCATTACCATCTTGTCAACACAACACACACCTGGAAACACACTCACACAGGTCATGTGATCATTACCATCTTGTCAACACAACACACACACACCTGGAAACACACTCACACAGGTCATGTGATCATTACCATCTTGTCAACACAACACACACTTGGAAACACACTCACACAGGTCATGTGATCATTACCATCTTGTCAACACAACACACACTTGGAAACACACTCACACAGGTCATGTGATCATTACCATCTTGTCAACACAACACACACACCTGGAAACACACTCACACAGGTCATGTGATCATTACCATCTTGTCAACACAACACACACACACCTGGAAACACACTCACACAGGTCATGTGATCATTACCATCTTGTCAACACAACACACACTTGGAAACACACTCACACAGGTCATGTGATCATTACCATCTTGTCAACACAACACACACCTGGAAACACACTCACACAGGTCATGTGATCATTACCATCTTGTCAACACAACACACACACACCTGGAAACACACTCACACAGGTCATGTGGTCATTACCATCTTGTCAACACAACACACTTGGAAACACACTCACACAGGTCATGTGATCATTACCATCTTGTCAACACAACACACACACCTGGAAACACACTCACACAGGTCATGTGATCATTACCATCTTGTCAACACAACACACACACACCTGGAAACACACTCACACAGGTCATGTGATCATTACCATCTTGTCAACACAACACGCACACCTGGAAACACACTCACACAGATCATGTGATCATTACCATCTTGTCAACACAACACACACACACCTGGAAACACACTCACACAGGTCATGTGATCATTACCATCTTGTCAACACAACACACACTTGGAAACACACTCACACAGGTCATGTGATCATTACCATCTTGTCAACACAACACACACTTGGAAACACACTCACACAGGTCATGTGATCATTACCATCTTGTCAACACAACACACACACCTGGAAACACACTCACACAGGTCATGTGATCATTACCATCTTGTCAACACAACACACACACACCTGGAAACACACTCACACAGGTCATGTGATCATTACCATCTTGTCAACACAACACACACTTGGAAACACACTCACACAGGTCATGTGATCATTACCATCTTGTCAACACAACACACACCTGGAAACACACTCACACAGGTCATGTGATCATTACCATCTTGTCAACACAACACACACACACCTGGAAACACACTCACACAGGTCATGTGATCATTACCATCTTGTCAACACAACACACACTTGGAAACACACTCACACAGGTCATGTGATCATTACCATCTTGTCAACACAACACACACACCTGGAAACACACTCACACAGGTCATGTGATCATTACCATCTTGTCAACACAACACACACACACCTGGAAACACACTCACACAGGTCATGTGATCATTACCATCTTGTCAACACAACACACACTTGGAAACACACTCACACAGGTCATGTGATCATTACCATCTTGTCAACACAACACACACCTGGAAACACACTCACACAGGTCATGTGATCATTACCATCTTGTCAACACAACACACACACACCTGGAAACACACTCACACAGGTCATGTGGTCATTACCATCTTGTCAACACAACACACTTGGAAACACACTCACACAGGTCATGTGATCATTACCATCTTGTCAACACAACACACACACCTGGAAACACACTCACACAGGTCATGTGATCATTACCATCTTGTCAACACAACACACACACACCTGGAAACACACTCACACAGGTCATGTGATCATTACCATCTTGTCAACACAACACGCACACCTGGAAACACACTCACACAGGTCATGTGATCATTACCATCTTGTCAACACAACACACACACACCTGGAAACACACTCACACAGGTCATGTGATCATTACCATCTTGTCAACACAACACACACACCTGGCAACAAACACACACAGGTCATGTGATCATTACCGTCTTGTCAACAAAACACACACACAGGTCATGTGATCATTACCATCTTGTCAACACAACACACACACCTGGAAACACACTCACACAGGTCATGTGATCATTACCATCTTGTCAACACAACACGCACACCTGGAAACACACTCACACAGGTCATGTGATCATTACCATCTTGTCAACACAACACGCACACCTGGAAACACACTCACACAGGTCATGTGATCATTACCATCTTGTCAACACAACACGCACACCTGGAAACACACTCACACAGGTCATGTGATCATTACCATCTTGTCAACACAACACGCACACCTGGAAACACACTCACACAGGTCATGTGATCATTACCATCTTGTCAACACAACACGCACACCTGGAAACACACTCACACAGGTCATGTGATCATTACCATCTTGTCAACACAACACACACACCTGGAAACACACTCACACAGGTCATGTGATCATTACCGTCTTGTCAACACAACATGCACACCTGGAAACACACTCACACAGGTCATGTGATCATTACCATCTTGTCAACACAACACACACACACCTGGAAACACACTCACACAGGTCATGTGGTCATTACCATCTTGTCAACACAACACACACACACCTGGAAACACACTCACACAGGTCATGTGGTCATTACCATCTTGTCAACACAACACACACACTTGGAAACACACTCACACAGGTCATGTGATCATTACCATCTTGTCAACACAACACACACACACCTGGAAACACACTCACACAGGTCATGTGATCATTACCATCTTGTCAACACAACACACACACTTGGAAACACACTCACACAGGTCATGTGGTCATTACCATCTTGTCAACACAACACACACACTTGGAAACACACTCACACAGGTCATGTGATCATTACCATCTTGTCAACACAACACACACACACCTGGAAACACACTCACACAGGTCATGTGATCATTACCATCTTGTCAACACAACACACACACCTGGAAACACACTCACACAGGTCATGTGATCATTACCATCTTGTCAACACAACACACACCTGGAAACACACTCACACAGGTCATGTGATCATTACCATCTTGTCAACACAACACACACACACCTGGAAACACACTCACACAGGTCATGTGATCATTACCATCTTGTCAACACAACACACACACACCTGGAAACACACTCACACAGGTCATGTGATCATTACCATCTTGTCAACACAACACACACACACCTGGAAACACACTCACACAGGTCATGTGATCATTACCATCTTGTCAACACAACACACACACCTGGAAACACACTCACACAGGTCATGTGATCATTACCATCTTGTCAACACAACACACACCTGGAAACACACTCACACAGGTCATGTGATCATTACCATCTTGTCAACACAACACACACACCTGGAAACACACTCACACAGGTCATGTGATCATTACCATCTTGTCAACACAACACACACCTGGAAACACACTCACACAGGTCATGTGATCATTACCATCTTGTCAACACAACACACACACACCTGGAAACACACTCACACAGGTCATGTGATCATTACCATCTTGTCAACACAACACACACACTTGGAAACACACTCACACAGGTCATGTGATCATTACCATCTTGTCAACACAACACACACACACCTGGAAACACACTCACACAGGTCATGTGATCATTACCATCTTGTCAACACAACACACACACTTGGAAACACACTCACACAGGTCATGTGATCATTACCATCTTGTCAACACAACACACACACACCTGGAAACACACTCACACAGGTCATGTGATCATTACCATCTTGTCAACACAACACACACACCTGGAAACACACTCACACAGGTCATGTGATCATTACCATCTTGTCAACACAACACACACACACCTGGAAACACACTCACACAGGTCATGTGATCATTACCATCTTGTCAACACAACACACACACACCTGGAAACACACTCACACAGGTCATGTGATCATTACCATCTTGTCAACACAACACACACACCTGGAAACACACTCACACAGGTCATGTGATCATTACCATCTTGTCAACACAACACACACCTGGAAACACACTCACACAGGTCATGTGATCATTACCATCTTGTCAACACAACACACACACCTGGAAACACACTCACACAGGTCATGTGATCATTACCATCTTGTCAACACAACACACACCTGGAAACACACTCACACAGGTCATGTGATCATTACCATCTTGTCAACACAACACACACACACCTGGAAACACACTCACACAGGTCATGTGATCATTACCATCTTGTCAACACAACACACACACTTGGAAACACACTCACACAGGTCATGTGATCATTACCATCTTGTCAACACAACACACACACACCTGGAAACACACTCACACAGGTCATGTGATCATTACCATCTTGTCAACACAACACACACACTTGGAAACACACTCACACAGGTCATGTGATCATTACCATCTTGTCAACACAACACACACACACCTGGAAACACACTCACACAGGTCATGTGATCATTACCATCTTGTCAACACAACACACACACCTGGAAACACACTCACACAGGTCATGTGATCATTACCATCTTGTCAACACAACACACACACCTGGAAACACACTCACACAGGTCATGTGATCATTACCATCTTGTCAACACAACACACACTTGGAAACACACTCACACAGGTCATGTGATCATTACCATCTTGTCAACACAACACACACACACCTGGAAACACACTCACACAGGTCATGTGATCATTACCATCTTGTCAACACAACACACACTTGGAAACACACTCACACAGGTCATGTGATCATTACCATCTTGTCAACACAACACACACACACCTGGAAACACACTCACACAGGTCATGTGATCATTACCATCTTGTCAACACAACACACACTTGGAAACACACTCACACAGGTCATGTGATCATTACCATCTTGTCAACACAACACACACTTGGAAACACACTCACACAGGTCATGTGATCATTACCATCTTGTCAACACAACACACACACACCTGGAAACACACTCACACAGGTCATGTGATCATTACCATCTTGTCAACACAACACACACACCTGGAAACACACTCACACAGGTCATGTGATCATTACCATCTTGTCAACACAACACACACACACCTGGAAACACACTCACACAGGTCATGTGGTCATTACCATCTTGTCAACACAACACACTTGGAAACACACTCACACAGGTCATGTGATCATTACCATCTTGTCAACACAACACACACACACCTGGAAACACACTCACACAGGTCATGTGATCATTACCATCTTGTCAACACAACACGCACACCTGGAAACACACTCACACCTGGAAACACACTCACACAGGTCATGTGATCATTACCATCTTGTCAACACAACACGCACACCTGGAAACACACTCACACAGGTCATGTGATCATTACCATCTTGTCAACACAACACACACACCTGGAAACACACTCACACAGGTCATGTGATCATTACCATCTTGTCAACACAACACACACACCTGGAAACACACTCACACAGGTCATGTGATCATTACCATCTTGTCAACACAACACACACACACCTGGAAACACACTCACACAGGTCATGTGGTCATTACCATCTTGTCAACACAACACGCACACCTGGAAACACACTCACACAGGTCATGTGATCATTACCATCTTGTCAACACAACACGCACACTTGGAAACACACTCACACAGGTCATGTGATCATTACCATCTTGTCAACACAACACGCACACCTGGAAACACACTCACACAGGTCATGTGATCATTACCATCTTGTCAACACAACACACTTGGAAACACACTCACACAGGTCATGTGATCATTACCATCTTGTCAACACAACACGCACACCTGGAAACACACTCACACAGGTCATGTGATCATTACCATCTTGTCAACACAACACACACACCTGGAAACACACAGACACACACACACACACACAGGTCATGTGATCATCACCGTGTTGTCAACACAACACACACACCTGGCAACAAACACACACAGGTCATGTGATCATGACCGTGTTGTCAACACAACACACACCTGGCAACAAACACACACAGGTCATGTGATCATCACCGTGTTGTCAACACAACACACACACCTGGCAACAAACACACACAGGTCATGTGATCATCACCGTGTTGTCAACACAACACACACACCTGGCAACAAACACACACAGGTCATGTGATCATTACCGTCTTGTCAACACAACACACACACCTGGAAACACACTCACACAGGTCATGTGATCATTACCATCTTGTCAACACAACACACACACCTGGAAACACACTCACACAGGTCATGTGATCATTACCATCTTGTCAACACAACACACACACCTGGAAACACACTCACACAGGTCATGTGATCATTACCATCTTGTCAACACAACACACACACACCTGGAAACACACTCACACAGGTCATGTGATCATTACCATCTTGTCAACACAACACGCACACCTGGAAACACACTCACACAGGTCATGTGATCATTACCATCTTGTCAACACAACACACACCTGGAAACACACTCACACAGGTCATGTGATCATTACCATCTTGTCAACACAACACGCACACTTGGAAACACACTCACACAGGTCATGTGATCATTACCATCTTGTCAACACAACACGCACACCTGGAAACACACTCACACAGGTCATGTGATCATTACCATCTTGTCAACACAACACACTTGGAAACACACTCACACAGGTCATGTGATCATTACCATCTTGTCAACACAACACACACACCTGGAAACACACTCACACAGGTCATGTGATCATTACCATCTTGTCAACACAACACACACACCTGGAAACACACTCACACAGGTCATGTGATCATTACCATCTTGTCAACACAACACACACACACCTGGAAACACACTCACACAGGTCATGTGATCATTACCATCTTGTCAACACAACACACACACCTGGAAACACACTCACACAGGTCATGTGATCATTACCATCTTGTCAACACAACACACACTTGGAAACACACTCACACAGGTCATGTGATCATTACCATCTTGTCAACACAACACACACTTGGAAACACACTCACACAGGTCATGTGATCATTACCATCTTGTCAACACAACACACACTTGGAAACACACTCACACAGGTCATGTGATCATTACCATCTTGTCAACACAACACACACACCTGGAAACACACTCACACAGGTCATGTGATCATTACCATCTTGTCAACACAACACACACCTGGAAACACACTCACACAGGTCATGTGGTCATTACCATCTTGTCAACACAACACACTTGGAAACACACTCACACAGGTCATGTGATCATTACCATCTTGTCAACACAACACACACACTTGGAAATACACTCACACAGGTCATGTGATCATTACCATCTTGTCAACACAACACGCACACCTGGAAACACACTCACACAGGTCATGTGATCATTACCATCTTGTCAACACAACACGCACACCTGGAAACACACAGACACACACACACACACACACACACAGGTCATGTGATCATCACCGTGTTGTCAACACAACACACACACCTGGCAACAAACACACACAGGTCATGTGATCATGACCGTGTTGTCAACACAACACACACCTGGCAACAAACACACACAGGTCATGTGATCATCACCGTGTTGTCAACACAACACACACACCTGGCAACAAACACACACAGGTCATGTGATCATTACCGTGTTGTCAACACAACACACACACCTGGCAACAAACACACACAGGTCATGTGATCATGACCGTGTTGTCAACACAACACACACCTGGCAACAAACACACACAGGTCATGTGTTCATCACCGTGTTGTCAACACAACACACACACCTGGCAACAAACACACACAGGTCATGTGATCATCACCGTGTTGTCAACACAACACACACACCTGGCAACAAACACACACAGGTCATGTGATCATGACCGTGTTGACACACACAGGTCATGTGATCATCACCGTCTTGTCAACACACACACACAGGTCATGTGATCATTACCGTCTTGTCAACAAAACACACACACAGGTCATGTGATCATTACCATCTTGTCAACACAACACACACACACCTGGAAACACACTCACACAGGTCATGTGATCATTACCATCTTGTCAACACAACACACACACCTGGAAACACACTCACACAGGTCATGTGATCATCACAGTCTTGTCAACACAACACACACACACACACACACACAGATCATGTGATCATCACCGTCTTGTCAACACAACACACACACCTGGCAACACACACACACAGGTCATGTGATCATCAGTGTCTTGTCAACACAACACACACACACACACACAGGTCATGTGATCATCACAGTCTTGTCAACACAACACACACACACACACACAGCAGATCATGTGATCACCACAGTCTTGTCAACACAGACACACACACACACACACACACACACATACACACACACACAGCAGGTCATGTGATCATCACCGTCTTGTCAACACAACACACACACCTGGCAACACACACTCACAGGTCATGTGAGCATCAGTGTCTTGTCAACACAACACACACACACAGCAGGTCATGTGATCATCACAGTCTTGTCAACACAACACAAACACACACACACACACAGCAGATCATGTGATCACCACAGTCTTGTCAACAGACACACACACACACACAGCAGGTCATGTGATCATCACCGTCTTGTCAACACAACACACACACCTGGCAACACACACTCACAGGTCATGTGAGCATCAGTGTCTTGTCAACACAACACACACTCACAGGTCATGTGAGCATCAGTGTCTTGTCAACACAACACACACACCTGGCAACACACACTCACAGGTCATGTGATCATCAGTGTCTTGTCAACACAACACACACACACACACACACACACACACACACACACACACACAGGTCATGTGATCATCACCGTCTTGTCAACACAACACACACACACACAGCAGGTCATGTGATCATCACAGTCTTGTCAATCACACACACACACACACACACACACACACACACACACACACACACACACACACACACACACACACACATATACATATCTATAAAAGTGTGTGTGTATACTTGAGGTGAGAAGGAAGAGAGCAAGGTGAGTGTGACAGCTGGACATCTTTATTGTTCAAGTGTCTCCTGCAGCACACTCACCTTAGTTGCCTTCAGGACGCTGAGCTTAGTTAACTTAGTTGTCTTTAAGGCAGTGAGCTTAGTTAACTTAGTTGTCTTTAAGGCAGTGAGCTTAGTTAGCTTAGTTAAGTTAGTTACCTTTGAGACACTGAGCTTAGTTAGCTTAGTTAATTGAGTTGCCTTCAAGACACTGAACTTAGTTAACGTAGTTGCCTTTAAGGCAGTGAGCTTAGTTAACGTAGTTAGTTAACTTAGTTGCCTTTAAAGCAATGAGCATAGTTAACTTAGTTGCCTTTAAGACAGTGAGCTTAGTTAACGTAGCTTAGTTAACATAGTTGCCTTTAAGGCAGTGAGCTTAGTTAACGTTAGTTGGTTAGTTACTTAGTTGGTTGGTCATTAAGTTAGTTAGTTAGTTAGTGAGTTAGTTAGTTAGTTAGAGCCGTACGACATCTGAGTCCGGCGACTTTTTCCCGCCCACACGGAAGCACTCACGCGCGCAGTCATGGGGAGCAGAAGTGCGGTCAAACATGAAGAATATGGAGAGCAGAGGAGTGAGACATGAGGAAAATGGCGAGCAGAAGTCAAAAGTCAGCAAGACGCAGCTTGGTCAACTTTGTCGTCGTCTTCTTTTCTGCAGTGGTCTTCTCTAACCACCTCTTCCGGCCTGACACGTGACGTCACTACAACCTGCGCTCTCATTGGCTGCCGCCACTTCTTCCTCGTCTCCTAACAGCGCATGTAGTGGGCAGCAGCGCCGCCAGCAGGTCTCATAAGAACATCTTTTAAAGAACATCTTTTAAAGCACATCTTTTTCATCTCAATAAACTCCTACATTTTGTCATTCCTGGTAAGTTTATTACACTAATCGTATTTTACCCCAAATAAAAAAGTCTGTCGCTGCCTGATTTATTGAGACGCCCGATCCGACTGCGCATGCGCTCAAAGTCAGCAACTTCCGTTTCCTAGTTTTTCAAACTACAAAAACATTTGATTCGATTTTTCTAATCATCGACTACTCATCACCTCAAATCATGAAACATGTTTTGTATAATATTCCACCTCGAAGCCGCCCTATCTCTGCACACGCGTGTCGTGAACTTTGAAGAAGCGGGAAAGATGACGTTTCCTGCGACTTCAAAGGTCAAAGGACAGCAACAACTAAGTGCGGGTGAAAGTGAAAGTAAAAGGAGGAAGAAGACGTCTGGCTGTGAGTGGCTCGAGTTCGACGTGGAATAGTTGATTGACTGAAACGCGTATTAGTAGATTGCACAGTACAGTACATATTCTGTACAATTGACCACTAAATGGTAACACCCCAATAAGTTTTTCAACTTGTTGAAGTCGGGGTCCACCTTCATCAATTCATGGTGACGTCATCCATGATGACGTCACTGTACGGCGTCCTGCTCCTGCTGCTGGACTCACTGCTCACCGCCACCTTCTGGACTGTGCTGCTTGTGCTGGGGGCGCCCGGCTGCGGCGCGGTGGGTCAGTGGAGCCTGGCGGGGCTGAAGGCTGTGACCTTGGTCTGGCTCGCCTGCGCACTGGCTGATGGGAGACGGCGGGCGACGCTATGCCGGCTGGCGGCGCACCTCTGCCTGCTGACCCCCCTGCTGGACTCCCTGAGTCCTGACCTGACCCCTGACCCGGGCACCTGGCTGCTGGGGGCGGCGTGCTCGGCGCTGAGCTGCGTGGTTTGGGAGGCGGGGCTGAGTGGTGGGCGGAGCGGACAGAAAAAGGAAGACCAGGATGCTGGTCGCCTGCTGGCCAGGGTCTTGCAGCACGTCAAAGCGGACTTCCTCTTCCTGTCCTCAGCCTTCGTCTTCCTCATCCTGGCTGTGGGCTGTGAGTGCAAGTCACATGACTGTGGACTCCTTCCTGCTGACCACTTCCTGTTTGTTGCAGGTGACACTGCCATCCCGTTGTACCAGGGCAAGGTGATGGACATCCTGACAGCTCCACAGCTGGACTCCCACTTCTTGTCCGCCGTGGCACTGCTGGTCTTCTTCTCTCTCGGAAGGTACCGCACATCAGGTCTTTACCAGGGACAGGCACTCACGCCGCGTCCTACTTGCACCCTACTAGTCCTATTAGCATCTTACTAGCCCCTTACTAGTCCTATTAGCATCTTACTAGCCCCTTACTAGTCCTATTAGCATCTTACTAGCCCCTTACTAGTCCTATTAGCATCTTACTAGCCCCTTACTAGTCCTATTAGCATCTTACTAGCCCCTTACTAGTCCTATTAGCATCTTACTAGCCCCTTACTAGTCCTATTAGCATCTTACTAGCCCCTTACTAGTCCTATTAGCATCTTACTAGCCTCCTACTAGTCCTATTAGCATCTTACTAGCCCCTTACTAGTCCTATTAGCATCTTACTAGCCCCTTACTAGTCCTATTAGCATCTTACTAGCCCCCTACTAGTCCTATTAGCATCTTACTAGCCCCTTACTAGTCCTATTAGCATCTTACTAGCCCCTTACTAGTCCTATTAGCATCTTACTAGCCCCCTACTAGTCCTATTAGCATCTTACTAGCCCCTTACTAGTCCTATTAGCATCTTACTAGCCCCCTACTAGTCCTATTAGCATCTTACTAGCCCCTTACTAGTCCTATTAGCATCTTACTAGCCCCTTACTAGTCCTATTAGCATCTTACTAGCCCCCTACTAGTCCTATTAGCATCTTACTAGCCCCCTACTAGTCCTATTAGCATCTTACTAGCCCCCTACTAGTCCTATTAGCATCTTACTAGCCCCTTACTAGTCCTATTAGCATCTTACTAGCCCCCTACTAGTCCTATTAGCATCTTACTAGCCCCTTACTAGTCCTATTAGCATCTTACTAGCCCCCTACTAGTCCTATTAGCATCTTACTAGCCCCTTACTAGTCCTATTAGCATCTTACTAGCCCCCTACTAGTCCTATTAGCATCTTACTAGCCCCTTACTAGTCCTATTAGCATCTTACTAGACCCCTACTAGTCCTATTAGCATTTTACTAGCCCCTTACTAGTCCTATTAGCATCTTACTAGCCCCCTACTAGTCCTATTAGCATCTTACTAGCCCCTTACTAGTCCTATTAGCATCTTACTAGCCCCCTACTAGTCCTATTAGCATCTTACTAGCCTCCTACTAGTCCTATTAGCATCTTACTAGCCCCTCACTAGTCCTATTAGCATCTTACTAGCCCCCTACTAGTCCTATTAGCATCTTACTAGCCCCTTACTAGTCCTATTAGCATCTTACTAGCCCCCTACTAGTCCTATTAGCATCTTATCAACATCCTACCATTCCTATTAGCATCCTACTAGTCCTACTTGCACCTTACTAGTCCTATTAGCATCTTACTAGCCCCTTACTAGTCCTATTAGCATCTTACTAGCCCCCTACTAGTCCTATTAGCATCTTACCAGCACCCTACTAGTCCTATTAGCATCTTACTAGCCCCTTACTAGTCCTATTAGCATCTTACTAGCCCCTTACTAGTCCTATTAGCATCTTACTAGCCCCCTACTAGTCATATTAGCATCTTACTAGCCCCTTACTAGTCCTATTAGCATCTTACTAGCCCCCTACTAGTCCTATTAGCATCTTACTAGCCCCTTACTAGTCCTATTAGCATCTTACTAGCCCCTTACTAGTCCTATTAGCATCTTACTAGTCCCCTACTAGTCCTATTAGCATCTTATCAACATCCTACCATTCCTATTAGCATCCTACTAGTCCTACTTGCACCTTACTAGTCCTATTAGCATCTTACTAGTCCTACTAGCATCCTACCAGTCCTATTAGCATCCTACTAGTCCTATTAGCATCCTACTAGTTCTATTAGCATCTTACTAGTCCTACTAGCATATTACTAGTCCTATTAGCATCTTACTAGTCCTACTAGCATCCTACCATTCCTATTAGCATCCTACTAGTCCTACTAGCATCCTACAAGTCCTATTAGCATCCTACTAGTATCCTACTAGTCGTATTACCATTCTACTAGTCCTATTAGCATCCAACTTGTCATATTAGCATCCTACTAGTCCTATTAGCATCCAACTAGTCATATTGGCATCCTACTAGTCCTATTAGCATCCAACTAGTCATATTGGCATCCTACTAGTCCTATTAGCATCCTACTAATCCTATTAGCATCTTGCTAGTCCTATTAGCATCTTACTAGTCCTGCCAGCATCCTATTAGTCCTACTAGCATCCTACTAGTCCTATTAGCATCCTACTAGTCCTATTAACATCTTACCAGTCCTACTAGTCCTATTAGCATCCTACTAGTATCCAACTAGTCGTATTACCATCCTACTACTCCTATTAGCGTCCAACTTGTCATATTAGCATCCTACTAGTCCTGCTAGCATCCTACTAGTCCTGCTAGCTTCCTACTAGTCCTGCTAGCATCCTACTAGTCCTGCTAGCATCCTACTAGTCCTATTAGCATCCTACTAGTCCTATTAGCATCCTACTAGTCCTGCTAGCATCCTACTAGTCCTGCCAGCATCCTACTAGTCCTATTAGCATCCTACTAGTCCTGCTAGCATCCTACTAGTCCTGCCAGCATCCTACTAGTCCTATTAGCATCCTACTAGTCCTGCTAGCATCCTACTAGTCCTGCCAGCATCCTACTAGTCCTATTAGCATCCTACTAGTCCTATTAACATCTTACCAGTCCTACTAGTCCTGCTAGCATCCTACTAGTCCTGCCAGCATCCTACTAGTCCTATTAGCATCCTACTAGTCCTGCTAGCATCCTACTAGTCCTGCTAGCATCCTACTAGTCCTGCTAGCATCCTACTAGTCCTATTATACCATGCTAGTGGCCAGACCAGCATGGGATTAGCGTCCATCTAGCGAGCTGCAGCGGTGTTGGTGTGTGTTGCAGCTGCGTGCTGACGGGCCTGCGAGCGGGCGTCTTCATGTGCTCGCACGCACGCCTCAACAAGAGACTCAAGCTGCTGCTCTTCGGGACGCTGCTGAGGCAGGAAGTGCACTTCTTCCAGGACAACAACGCAGGTGAGGCGCCACAGACAGGTCAGCCGGCCGCGAGCGACGGCTGACGTGTCACGTGACAGGTGACCTCTCCTCCCGCCTGCACTCGGACGTCAACAAGATGGGCCTGACGGTGGCGCTCAACACCAACGCCGTGCTGCGCAGCACGGCGAAGACGGCGCTGATGTTGGCGCTGATGTGGCGTCTGTCATGGCGGCTCACGGCGCTGGCGTGCATCGAGATCCCCCTGATGGCGGCGCTGCAGAAACGCCAGATTGCCTGCGCCAAGGTGAGTAGGACAGGAAGTAGAGGCAGTTTCTGGCGCTCACGATGACCTCTAGGAGCTGACGGAGCGGAAGCAGGACTGCTTGGCCGCGGTGGAGGCGCTGGCCAGTCAGTCGCTGGGCAGGATTAGAACGGTGCGCAGCTTCAACGGCGAGCGTGACGAAACGAGGCGGCACCGGGAGGCGCTGCACGAGCTGCATGGCGTCCGGAGACAGGCCGCGGTCTACAACGCCGTCTTCGTCCTCGTAAGGCGGGTAAGTGTGGCCACGCCCCCCAGCGTGTTGGACCCCAGTAAGGTGTGGCGTGCTTGCAGCTGGGGAGTCTGGCCATCAAGACGGCGATGCTCGTGCACGCTCGCACGCTGATCGCCGGCGGCCACCTGAGCATCGGGAGTCTGCTCTCCTTCCTCCTCTTCCGGAAGCCCATGTCCCACAACCTCAAGGTGAGCCTCGCCGCCCTGGCCCCGCCCTCTCTGAGCACCACCGACCTTGCAGGAGATCTTGTTCTGCTGCGGGGACACGCTGTCCACGGTGGGCGTCATCGCCAAAGTCTTCAGCTACCTGGACAGGACGCCGCCAGGCCGGGAGGAGGGCCCCCTGGCCCCCGAGCGTCTGCGGGGGAGCCTGCTCTTCCAGGACGTCACCTTCAGGTACCCGTCCAGGGCTCAGGACCAACCGGCGCTGAAGGTAAAGCCTCGCCACTGGCCTGCCCGCCGCTCCCGCCGGCGTGGACGTCAGCTGAGCGCCTTTGTGCTCAGGCGCTGTCCATGGAGCTGCAGGCGGGGCAGGTGACGGCGCTCGTGGGTCCGTCCGGCAGCGGCAAGACCACCTGCCTCAGCCTCTTGAAGAGGTTCTACGAGCCCCAGTGCGGTCGCATCCTGCTGGACGGACAGCCGCTGCAGCGCTACCGCCGCCGCTACCTCCATCAAAAGGTGCCACATGACACGCCCACATGAAGGAGGTTGCCTTCCAGAACATTCTATTATCCTACTCGTCATATTCCCACCCTACTAGTCATGTTAGCGTTCTATTAGCATCCTGCTAGTCATGTTAGCATCATATTAGCATCCTTCTAGGTGTATTAGCATTCTACTAGTCATGTTAGCATCATATTAGCACACTACTTATCATGTTAGCATTCTACAAGTCATGTTAGCATCATATTAGCATCCTACTTATCATGTTAGCATTCTACAAGTCATGTTAGCATCATATTAGCATCCTTCTAGTCCTATTAGCAATCTACTTATCATGTTAGCATTCTACTAGTCATGTTAGCATCATATTAGCACACTACTTATCATGTTAGCATTCTACAAGTCATGTTAGCATCATATTAGCACACTACTTATCATGTTAGCATTCTACAAGTCATGTTAGCATCATATTAGCATCCTTCTAGTCCTATTAGCAATCTACTTATCATGTTAGCATTCTACTAGTCATGTTAGCAACATATTAGCATCCTACTAGTCATGTTAGCATCATATTAGCACACTACTTATCATGTTAGCATCATATTAGCACACTACTTATCATGTTAGCATTCTACTAGTCATGTTAGCCTTCTGTTAGCATCCTACTGGTTGTATTAGCATCATATTTGTCATATTAGCATTGTCCTAGTCATGTCAATAATTTATCACAACATTGATTTTGATTCATGATTATATTATATTTAATTATTTAATGTGAGACTTAAATATGGCACAACATACCAGTTCTAAAGATTAAAAAACAGCCTGCATGGCAGCTTGGTGTTGGAGACCTGTGCGGACCCACAAGTGTGTGTGTGTGTGTGTGTGTGTGTGTGTGTGTGTGTGTGTGTGTGTGTGTCACAGGTGGTTCTGGTGGAGCAGAGTCCAGTTCTGCTGTGCGGCTCAGTCAGGTCCAACGTGGAGTACGGCACGACCTGCGACCCCCGACAGGTGCGAGAGGTGGCCATCAAGGTGGGAGCGTGTGACCTCCTGGACAGCGAGGCAGGTACGTGGCCCTACGTGGCCCTGCGACCTTTGACCCCCAAAGACACCCTGTTCCACGCCCACAGATGTGGGCGAAGGAGGCCGGCGTCTGTCCGAGAGCGAGAAGCAGCGCGTGGTCGTGATGCGGGCGCTGGTCCGAGACCCGCCGGTCATCCTCCTGGACGAGGCCACCAGCCAGCTGGACGGCCAGGCGCAGGAGGCGGTGAGTGGGTCACATGACTTGGTCTGGGTCACGCCTGCTGACCACCACCTGGCCTCAGGTCTTGCGGGAGGTTCTGCGCGGCGGGCGCACGGTCCTGATGGTGGCGCACCGGCTGAGCAGCGCCGAGAGGGCGGACCGCATCGTCTTCATGGAGGACGGCGCCGTGGTGGAGGAGGGCACGCACCTGCAGCTCATGGCCAGGAGGGGGCGCTACCATCGCCTGAGGGAGGAGCTCTTCTCTGACCTACTTCCTGTCCAGGACTCCTGACCACTGGGACTTCCTGTCTGCCAATAAAGCTCCAAAGTATCGTTGGTGTCTGTCCGATTACATCATGCTGCAGGCCGCAGACACGCCCCTTAAAGACACAGACACTTACAGACACGCCCCTTAAAGACACAGACACTTACAGACACGCCCCTTAAAGACACAGACACGCCCCTTAAAGACACAGACACTTACAGACACGCCCCTTAAAGACACAGACACGCCCCTTAAAGACACAGACACTTACAGACACGCCCCATAAAGACACAGACACTTACGGACACGCCCCTTAAAGACATAGACACTTATGGACACGCCCCTTAAAGACATAGACACTTACAGACACGCCCCTTAAAGACATAGACACTTACAGACACGCCCCTTAAAGACATAGACACTTACAGACACGCCCCTTAAAGACACAGACACTTATGGACACGCCCCTTAAAGACATAGACACTTACAGACACGCCCCTTAAAGACATAGACACTTATGGACACGCCCCTTAAAGACATAGACACTTACAGACACGCCCCTTAAAGACATAGACACTTATGGACACGCCCCTTAAAGACATAGACACTTACAGACACGCCCCTTAAAGACACAGACACTTACGGACACGCCCCTTAAAGACATAGACACTTATGGACACGCCCCTTAAAGACATAGACACTTACAGACACGCCCCTTAAAGACATAGACACTTACAGACACGCCCCTTAAAGACATAGACACTTACAGACACGCCCCTTAAAGACACAGACACTTACAGACACGCCCCTTAAAGACACAGACACTTATGGACACGCCCCTTAAAGACATAGACACTTATGGACACGCCCCTTAAAGACATAGACACTTACAGACACGCCCCTTAAAGACACAGACACTTACAGACACGCCCCTTAAAGACACAGACACTTATAGACACGCCCCTTAAAGACACAGACACTTACAGACACGCCCCTTAAAGACACAGACACTTACGGACACGCCCCTTAAAGACATAGACACTTATGGACACGCCCCTTAAAGACATAGACACTTACAGACACGCCCCTTAAAGACATAGACACTTACAGACACGCCCCTTAAAGACATAGACACTTACAGACACGCCCCTTAAAGACACAGACACTTACAGACACGCCCCTTAAAGACACAGACACTTATGGACACGCCCCTTAAAGACATAGACACTTATGGACACGCCCCTTAAAGACATAGACACTTACAGACACGCCCCTTAAAGACATAGACACTTACAGACACGCCCCTTAAAGACATAGACACTTATGGACACGCCCCTTAAAGACATAGCCACTTACAGACACGCCCCTTAAAGACACAGACACTTACAGACACGCCCCTTAAAGACATAGACACTTATGGACACGCCCCTTAAAGACATAGACACTTACAGACACGCCCCTTAAAGACATAGACACTTATGGACACGCCCCTTAAAGACATAGACACTTACAGACACGCCCCTTAAAGACATAGACACTTACAGACACGCCCCTTAAAGACATAGACATTGTGAGAGAGGAGGTTGTGTGTCAGTGTGAGAGAGGAGGTTGTGTGTCAGTGTGAGAGAGGAGGTTGTGTGTCAGTGTGAGAGAGGAGGTTGTGTGTCAGTGTGAGAGAGGAGGTTGTGTGTCAGTGTGAGAGAGGAGGTTGTGTGTCAGTGTGAGAGAGGAGGTTGTGTGTCAGTGTGAGAGAGGAGGTTGTGTGTCAGTGTGAGAGAGGAGGTTGTGTGTCAGTGTCAGAGAGGAGGTTGTGTGTCAGTGTGAGAGAGGAGGTTGTGTGTCAGTGTGAGAGAGGAGGTTGTGTGTCAGTGTGAGAGGAGGTTGTGTGTCAGTGTGAGAGAGGAGGTTGTGTGTCAGTGTGAGAGGAGGTTGTGTGTCAGTGTGAGAGAAGGTTGTGTGTCAGTGTGAGAGAGGAGGTTGTGTGTCAGTGTGAGAGAGGAGGTTGTGTGTTTGTGTGAGAGGAGGTTGTGTGTCAGTGTGAGAGAGGAGGTTGTGTGTCAGTGTGAGAGAGGAGGTTGTGTGTCAGTGTCAGAGAGGAGGTTGTGTGTCAGTGTGAGAGAGGAGGTTGTGTGTCAGTGTGAGAGAGGAGGTTGTGTGTCAGTGTGAGAGAGGAGGTTGTGTGTCAGTGTGAGAGAGGAGGTTGTGTGTCAGTGTGAGAGAGGAGGTTGTGTGTCAGTGTGAGAGGAGGTTGTGTGTCAGTGTGAGAGAGGAGGTTGTGTGTCAGTGTGAGAGAGGAGGTTGTGTGTCAGTGTGAGAGAGGAGGTTGTGTGTCAGTGTCAGAGAGGAGGTTGTGTGTCAGTGTGAGAGAGGAGGTTGTGTGTCAGTGTGAGAGAGGAGGTTGTGTGTCAGTGTGAGAGAGGAGGTTGTGTGTCAGTGTCAGAGGAGGTTGTGTGTCAGTGTCAGAGGAGGTTGTGTGTCAGTGTGAGAGAGGAGGTTGTGTGTCAGTGTCAGAGGAGGTTGTGTGTCAGTGTCAGAGGAGGTTGTGTGTCAGTGTGAGAGAGGAGGTTGTGTGTCCTTGCATCACCAAACTACTGAGGTGATTATTGTGATGATGACATGACACGACACCTGGGGATAGGCCCCTCCCACCTCCAAAGAAATGCACCTGGGATAGGCCCCTCCCACCTCCAAAGACATGCACCTGGGGATAGGCCCCTCCCACCTCCAAAGAAATGCACCTGGGATAGGCCCCTCCCACCTCCAAAGACATGCACCTGGGGATAGGCCCCTCCCACCTCCAAAGACATGCACCTGGGGATAGGCCCCTCCCACCTCCAAAGACATGCACCTGGGGATAGGCCCCTCCCACCTCCAAAGACATGCACTAGCGGATAGGCCCCTCCCACCTCCAAAGACATGCACCTGGGGATAGGCCCCTCCCACCTCCAAAGACATGCACCTGAGGATAGGCCCCTCCCACCTCCAAAGACATACACCTGGGGATAGGCCCCTCCAACCTCCAAAGACATGCACCTGGGGATAGGCCCCTCCCACCTCCAAAGACATGCACCTGGGGATAGGCCCCTCCCACCTCCAAAGACATGCACCTGGGGATAGGCCCCTCCCACCTCCAAAGACATGCACTAGCGGATAGGCCCCTCCCACCTCCAAAGACATGCACCTGGGGATAGGCCCCTCCCACCTCCAAAGACATGCACTAGCGGATAGGCCCCTCCCACCTCCAAAGACATGCACCTGGGGATAGGCCCCTCCCACCTCCAAAGAAATGCACCTGGGATAGGCCCCTCCCACCTCCAATGAAATGCACCTGGGGATAGGCCCCTCCCACCTCCAATGAAATGCACCTGGGGATAGGCCCCTCCCACCTCCAAAGACATGCACCTGGGGATAGGCCCCTCCCACCTCCAAAGCAACAGTAAATTCTCCCTAGTGTGTGAATGTCTATTTGTTTTGGCTTCGTGATGAGGCGGTGACTTGTCCTGGGTGTAAGCTGCCTTCCTTGTCTGGGTGTATGTAGCAATGTAGTCAGGGGTTACGTATCTTGTTATTAGGATCATATTTCTACAAGATGTAATCAGTAAGTATTATTATAAGTCATCTTGTTAGTAAATGTTCCTCACCACATTTGCATCATAAAGGTGGTAGCAAACATGGCGCCCGGAGGAGGCGGCCAGGTAGTCCACCATCTTGTTAGTAAATGTTCCTCACCACATTTGTATCTGTCATTATTATCTTGCATCATAAAGGTGGTAGCAAACATGGCGCCCGGAGGAGGCGGCCAGGTAGTCCACCATCTTGTTAGTAAATGTTCCTCACATTTGTATCTGTCATTATTATCTTGCATCATAAAGGTGGTAGCAAACATGGCGCCCGGAGGAGGCGGCCAGGTAGTCCACCAGCGCCCCCCGCAGGCCGTCACGTGTCCTGCAGCCACCTTGGAAGAGGTAGTGTTGATGTCCGACGTCAGACATGTCTGCTCTCCGTCTTCTTCTTCTTCTTCGCGCCAACTCCGCACGTCCTGCTCTTCTTGCTGCCACGGCCCATCGGTAAGAAAGTGACATCTTCCTTAACCATCTTTGCATGCGCGCCACCGGGACCCTCAAGTCTTCCCGCTCCTGTAGTTTGTAGAGTCCGCTCCTCAGGGACGGAGCCGGGACGCGCGCCTCACGATTTGGCGCCATAAGAACGTTATTTAACGTGACGTCACGTGATCCCCGCCGCTTTGTAGCGCCACACTGGACCGATATCAACCGATTTTTGGATTGATTGATTGATACTTGTATTATTAGATTGCACAGTACAGTACATATTATTATTAGATTGCACAGTACAGTACATATTATGTACAATTGACCACTAAATGGTAACACCCCAATAAGTTGTTTAAGTCGGGGTCCACCTTCATCAATTCATGGTCACGTCGATACAAGTCGATCACATTCTTCACCTCAACTCATTTCACTAAGACAACTTCATACATGTCCACCCAGCACTTTGCCAACACACACACACACACACACACACACACACACACATGAACACACAATTACACACACACACACACACACACACACACACACACACACACACACACACACACACACACACATTGTTGGCTCCTGAAAGAGCAATTAAACAGGTTCTTCAGTATGTGTGACACACCTTTAGTGTATTTTAAAGGTGTAATTATTTCCCATCCTTGTTTTATGTAGAGCTTCAGTCCTTCAACAGTCCGGGGTCTCCGCTGTCCTATTTTCTTTTAACAACACTCAATAAACGTTTGGGAACTGAGGAAACTAATTGTTGAAGCTTTGAAAGTGGAATTCTTTCCCATTCTTGTTTTATGTAGAGCTTCAGTCCTTCAACAGTCCGGGGTCTCCACTGTACTATTTTACGCTTCATAATGCACCACACATTTTCCATGGGAGACAGGTCTGGACTACAGGTGGGCCAGGAAAGTACCCACAATCTTTTTTTACGAAGCCACACTGTTGTAACACGTGCTGAATGTGGCTTGGCATTGTCCTGCTGAAATAAGCAGGGGCGTCCATGATAACATTGCTTGGATGACAACATATGTTGTTCCAAAACCTGTATGTACCTTTCAGCATTAATGGTGCCTTCACACATGTGTAAGTTACCCATGCCTTGGGCACTAATACACCCCCATACCATCACACATGTGTAAGTTACCCATGTCTTGGGCACTAATACACCCCCATACCATCACACATGTGTAAGTTAGTCATGTCTTGTTCACTAATACACCCCCATACCATCACAGATGTGTAAGTTACCCATGCCTTGGGCACTAATACACCCCCATACCATCACACATGTGTAAGTTAGTCATGTCTTGTTCACTAATACACCCCCATACCATCACACATGTGTAAGTTACCCATGTCTTGTTCACTAATACACCCCCATACCATCACACATGTGTAAGTTACCCATGTCTTGTTCACTAATACACCCCCATACCATCACACATGTGTAAGTTACCCATGTCTTGTTCACTAATACACCCCCATACCATCACACATGTGTAAGTTACCCATGTCTTGTTCACTAATACACCCCCATACCATCACACATGTGTAAGTTACCCATGTCTTGTTCACTAATACACCCCCATACCATCACACATGTGTAAGTTACCCATGTCTTGGGCACTAATACACCCCCATACCATCACACATGTGTAAGTTACCCATGTCTTGTTCACTAATACACCCCCATACCATCACACATGTGTAAGTTAGTCATGTCTTGTTCACTAATACACCCCCATACCATCACACATGTGTAAGTTACCCATGCCTTGGGCACTAATACACCCCCATACCATCACACATGTGTAAGTTACCCATGTCTTGGGCACTAATACACCCCCATACCATCACACATGTGTAAGTTACCCATATCTTGTTCACTAATACACCCCCATACCATCACACATGTGTAAGTTACCCATGTCTTGGGCACTAATACACCCCCATACCATCACACATGTGTAAGTTAGTCATGTCTTGTTCACTAATACACCCCCATACCATCACACATGTGTAAGTTACCCATGCCTTGGGCACTAATACACCCCCATACCATCACACATGTGTAAGTTAGTCATGTCTTGTTCACTAATACACCCCCATACCATCACACATGTGTAAGTTACCCATGTCTTGTTCACTAATACACCCCCATACCATCACACATGTGTAAGTTACCCATGTCTTGTTCACTAATA
This sequence comes from Nerophis ophidion, assembly GCF_033978795.1. Classification (NCBI taxonomy): domain Eukaryota; kingdom Metazoa; phylum Chordata; class Actinopteri; order Syngnathiformes; family Syngnathidae; genus Nerophis; species Nerophis ophidion. Next base: position 6,449,109 of record NC_084627.1, read on the forward strand.
CACCCCCATACCATCACACATGTGTAAGTTACCCATGTCTTGTTCACTAATACACCCCCATACCATCACACATGTGTAAGTTACCCATGTCTTGTTCACTAATACACCCCCATACCATCACACATGTGTAAGTTACCCATGTCTTGTTCACTAATACACCCCCATACCATCACACATGTGTAAGTTACCCATGTCTTGTTCACTAATACACCCCCATACCATCACACATGTGTAAGTTACCCATGTCTTGGGCACTAATACACCCCCATACCATCACACATGTGTAAGTTACCCATGTCTTGTTCACTAATACACCCCCATACCATCACACATGTGTAAGTTACCCATGTCTTGTTCACTAATACACCCCCATACCATCACACATGTGTAAGTTACCCATGTCTTGTTCACTAATACACCCCCATACCATCACACATGTGTAAGTTACCCATGTCTTGGGCACTAATACACCCCCATACCATCACACATGTGTAAGTTACCCATGTCTTGTTCACTAATACACCCCCATACCATCACACATGTGTAAGTTAGTCATGTCTTGTTCACTAATACACCCCCATACCATCACACATGTGTAAGTTACCCATGCCTTGGGCACTAATACACCCCCATACCATCACACATGTGTAAGTTACCCATGTCTTGGGCACTAATACACCCCCATACCATCACACATGTGTAAGTTACCCATATCTTGTTCACTAATACACCCCCATACCATCACACATGTGTAAGTTACCCATGTCTTGGGCACTAATACACCCCCATACCATCACACATGTGTAAGTTAGTCATGTCTTGTTCACTAATACACCCCCATACCATCACACATGTGTAAGTTACCCATGCCTTGGGCACTAATACACCCCCATACCATCACACATGTGTAAGTTAGTCATGTCTTGTTCACTAATACACCCCCATACCATCACACATGTGTAAGTTACCCATGTCTTGTTCACTAATACACCCCCATACCATCACACATGTGTAAGTTACCCATGTCTTGGGCACTAATACACCCCCAGACCATCACACATGTGTAAGTTACCCATGCCTTGGGCACTAATACACCCCCATACCATCACACATGTGTAAGTTAGTCATGTCTTGTTCACTAATACACCCCCATACCATCACACATGTGTAAGTTAGTCATGTCTTGTTCACTAATACACCCCCATACCATCACACATGTGTAAGTTACCCATGCCTTGGGCACTAATACACCCCCATACCATCACACATGTGTAAGTTAGTCATGTCTTGTTCACTAATACACCCCCATACCATCACACATGTGTAAGTTACCCATGTCTTGTTCACTAATACACCCCCATACCATCACACATGTGTAAGTTACCCATGTCTTGTTCACTAATACACCCCCATACCATCACACATGTGTAAGTTACCCATGTCTTGTTCACTAATACACCCCCATACCATCACACATGTGTAAGTTACCCATGTCGGGGGCACTAATACACCCCCATACCATCACACATGTGTAAGTTACCCATGCCTTGGGCACTAATACACCCCCATACCATCACACATGTGTAAGTTACCCATGTCTTGGGCACTAATACACCCCCATACCATCACACATGTGTAAGTTACCCATGCCTTGGGCACTAATACACCCCCATACCATCACACATGTGTAAGTTACCCATGTCTTGGGCACTAATACACCCCCATACCATCACACATGTGTAAGTTACCCATGCCTTGGGCACTAATACACCCCCATACCATCACACATGTGTAAGTTACCCATGTCTTGTTCACTAATACACCCCCATACCATCACACATGTGTAAGTTACCCATGTCTTGGGCACTAATACACCCCCATACCATCACACATGTGTAAGTTACCCATGCCTTGGGCACTAATACACCCCCATACCATCACACATGTGTAAGTTACCCATGTCTTGGGCACTAATACACCCCCATACCATCACACATGTGTAAGTTAGTCATGTCTTGTTCACTAATACACCCCCATACCATCACACATGTGTAAGTTAGTCATGTCTTGTTCACTAATACACCCCCATACCATCACACATGTGTAAGTTACCCATGTCTTGTTCACTAATACACCCCCATACCATCACACATGTGTAAGTTAGTCATGTCTTGTTCACTAATACACCCCCATACCATCACACATGTGTAAGTTACCCATGTCTTGTTCACTAATACACCCCCATACCATCACACATGTGTAAGTTACCCATGTCTTGTTCACTAATACACCCCCATACCATCACACATGTGTAAGTTACCCATGTCTTGTTCACTAATACACCCCCATACCATCACACATGTGTAAGTTACCCATGTCTTGTTCACTAATACACCCCCATACCATCACACATGTGTAAGTTACCCATGTCTTGTTCACTAATACACCCCCATACCATCACACATGTGTAAGTTACCCATGTCTTGTTCACTAATACACCCCCATACCATCACACATGTGTAAGTTACCCATGTCGGGGGCACTAATACACCCCCATACCATCACACATGTGTAAGTTACCCATGTCTTGGGCACTAATACACCCCCATACCATCACACATGTGTAAGTTACCCATGCCTTGGGCACTAATACACCCCCATACCATCACACATGTGTAAGTTACCCATGCCTTGGGCACTAATACACCCCCATACCATCACACATGTGTAAGTTACCCATGTCGGGGGCACTAATACACCCCCATACCATCACACATGTGTAAGTTACCCATGTCTTGTTCACTAATACACCCCCATACCATCACACATGTGTAAGTTACCCATGTCTTGTTCACTAATACACCCCCATACCATCACACATGTGTAAGTTACCCATGCCTTGGGCACTAATACACCCCCATACCATCACACATGTGTAAGTTACCCATGTCTTGGGCACTAATACACCCCCATACCATCACACATGTGTAAGTTACCCATGCCTTGGGCACTAATACACCCCCATACCATCACACATGTGTAAGTTACCCATGTCTTGTTCACTAATACACCCCCATACCATCACACATGTGTAAGTTACCCATGTCTTGGGCACTAATACACCCCCATACCATCACACATGTGTAAGTTACCCATGCCTTGGGCACTAATACACCCCCATACCATCACACATGTGTAAGTTACCCATGTCTTGGGCACTAATACACCCCCATACCATCACACATGTGTAAGTTAGTCATGTCTTGTTCACTAATACACCCCCATACCATCACACATGTGTAAGTTAGTCATGTCTTGTTCACTAATACACCCCCATACCATCACACATGTGTAAGTTACCCATGTCTTGTTCACTAATACACCCCCATACCATCACACATGTGTAAGTTAGTCATGTCTTGTTCACTAATACACCCCCATACCATCACACATGTGTAAGTTACCCATGTCTTGTTCACTAATACACCCCCATACCATCACACATGTGTAAGTTACCCATGTCTTGTTCACTAATACACCCCCATACCATCACACATGTGTAAGTTACCCATGTCTTGTTCACTAATACACCCCCATACCATCACACATGTGTAAGTTACCCATGTCTTGTTCACTAATACACCCCCATACCATCACACATGTGTAAGTTACCCATGTCTTGTTCACTAATACACCCCCATACCATCACACATGTGTAAGTTACCCATGTCTTGTTCACTAATACACCCCCATACCATCACACATGTGTAAGTTACCCATGTCGGGGGCACTAATACACCCCCATACCATCACACATGTGTAAGTTACCCATGTCTTGGGCACTAATACACCCCCATACCATCACACATGTGTAAGTTACCCATGCCTTGGGCACTAATACACCCCCATACCATCACACATGTGTAAGTTACCCATGCCTTGGGCACTAATACACCCCCATACCATCACACATGTGTAAGTTACCCATGTCGGGGGCACTAATACACCCCCATACCATCACACATGTGTAAGTTACCCATGTCTTGTTCACTAATACACCCCCATACCATCACACATGTGTAAGTTACCCATGTCTTGTTCACTAATACACCCCCATACCATCACACATGTGTAAGTTACCCATGCCTTGGGCACTAATACACCCCCATACCATCACACATGTGTAAGTTACCCATGTCTTGGGCACTAATACACCCCCATACCATCACACATGTGTAAGTTACCCATGCCTTGGGCACTAATACACCCCCATACCATCACACATGTGTAAGTTACCCATGTCTTGGGCACTAATACACCCCCATACCATCACACATGTGTAAGTTACCCATGCCTTGGGCACTAATACACCCCCATACCATCACACATGTGTAAGTTACCCATGTCTTGTTCACTAATACACCCCCATACCATCACACATGTGTAAGTTACCCATGCCTTGGGCACTAATACACCCCCATACCATCACACATGTGTAAGTTAGTCATGTCTTGTTCACTAATACACCCCCATACCATCACACATGTGTAAGTTACCCATGCCTTGGGCACTAATACACCCCCATACCATCACACATGTGTAAGTTACCCATGTCTTGGGCACTAATACACCCCCATACCATCACACATGTGTAAGTTACCCATGTCTTGGGCACTAATACACCCCCATACCATCACACATGTGTAAGTTAGTCATGTCTTGTTCACTAATACACCCCCATACCATCACACATGTGTAAGTTAGTCATGTCTTGTTCACTAATACACCCCCATACCATCACACATGTGTAAGTTACCCATGTCTTGTTCACTAATACACCCCCATACCATCACACATGTGTAAGTTAGTCATGTCTTGTTCACTAATACACCCCCATACCATCACACATGTGTAAGTTAGTCATGTCTTGTTCACTAATACACCCCCATACCATCACACATGTGTAAGTTACCCATGTCTTGTTCACTAATACACCCCCATACCATCACACATGTGTAAGTTAGTCATGTCTTGTTCACTAATACACCCCCATACCATCACACATGTGTAAGTTACCCATGTCTTGTTCACTAATACACCCCCATACCATCACACATGTGTAAGTTACCCATGTCTTGTTCACTAATACACCCCCATACCATCACACATGTGTAAGTTACCCATGTCTTGTTCACTAATACACCCCCATACCATCACACATGTGTAAGTTACCCATGTCTTGTTCACTAATACACCCCCATACCATCACACATGTGTAAGTTACCCATGTCTTGTTCACTAATACACCCCCATACCATCACACATGTGTAAGTTACCCATGTCTTGTTCACTAATACACCCCCATACCATCACACATGTGTAAGTTACCCATGCCTTGGGCACTAATACACCCCCATACCATCACACATGTGTAAGTTACCCATGCCTTGGGCACTAATACACCCCCATACCATCACACATGTGTAAGTTACCCATGTCTTGGGCACTAATACACCCCCATACCATCACACATGTGTAAGTTACCCATGCCTTGGGCACTAATACACCCCCATACCATCACACATGTGTAAGTTACCCATGTCTTGGGCACTAATACACCCCCATACCATCACACATGTGTAAGTTACCCATGCCTTGGGCACTAATACACCCCCATACCATCACACATGTGTAAGTTACCCATGTCTTGTTCACTAATACACCCCCATACCATCACACATGTGTAAGTTACCCATGTCTTGGGCACTAATACACCCCCATACCATCACACATGTGTAAGTTACCCATGCCTTGGGCACTAATACACCCCCATACCATCACACATGTGTAAGTTACCCATGCCTTGGGCACTAATACACCCCCATACCATCACACATGTGTAAGTTACCCATGTCTTGGGCACTAATACACCCCCATACCATCACACATGTGTAAGTTACCCATGCCTTGGGCACTAATACACCCCCATACCATCACACATGTGTAAGTTAGTCATGTCTTGTTCACTAATACACCCCCATACCATCACACATGTGTAAGTTACCCATGTCTTGTTCACTAATACACCCCCATACCATCACACATGTGTAAGTTAGTCATGTCTTGTTCACTAATACACCCCCATACCATCACACATGTGTAAGTTAGTCATGTCTTGGGCACTAATACACCCCCATACCATCACACATGTGTAAGTTAGTCATGTCTTGTTCACTAATACACCCCCATACCATCACACATGTGTAAGTTAGTCATGTCTTGTTCACTAATACACCCCCATACCATCACACATGTGTAAGTTAGTCATGTCTTGTTCACTAATACACCCCCATACCATCACACATGTGTAAGTTACCCATGCCTTGTTCACTAATACACCCCCATACCATCACACATGTGTAAGTTACCCATGTCTTGTTCACTAATACACCCCCATACCATCACACATGTGTAAGTTACCCATGTCTTGTTCACTAATACACCCCCATACCATCACACATGTGTAAGTTACCCATGTCTTGTTCACTAATACACCCCCATACCATCACACATGTGTAAGTTAGTCATGTCTTGTTCACTAATACACCCCCATACCATCACACATGTGTAAGTTACCCATGTCTTGTTCACTAATACACCCCCATACCATCACACATGTGTAAGTTACCCATGCCTTGGGCACTAATACACCCCCATACCATCACACATGTGTAAGTTAGTCATGTCTTGGGCACTAATACACCCCCATACCCTCACACATATGTAAGTTACCCATGTCTTGGGCACTAATACACCCACATACCATCACACATGTGTAAGTTACCCATACCTTGGGCACTAATACACCCCCATACCATCACAAATGTGTAAGTTACCCATGTCTTGGGCACTAATACACCCCCATACCATCACACATGTGTAAGTTACCCATGCCTTGGGCACTAATACACCCCCATACCATCACACATGTGTAAGTTACCCATGACTTGGGCACTAATACACCCCCATACCATCACACATGTGTAAGTTACCCATGCCTTGGGCACTAATACACCCCCATACCATCACACATGTGTAAGTTACCCATGTCTTGTTCACTAATACACCCCCATACCATCACACATGTGTAAGTTACCCATGCCTTGGGCACTAATACACCCCCATACCATCACACATGTGTAAGTTAGTCATGTCTTGGGCACTAATACACCCCCATACCCTCACACATGTGTAAGTTACCCATGTCTTGGGCACTAATACACCCCCATACCATCACACATGTGTAAGTTACCCATGTCTTGGGCACTAATACACCCCCATACCCTCACACATGTGTAAGTTACCCATGCCTTGGGCACTAATACACCCCCATACCATCACACATGTGTAAGTTACCCATGCTTTGGGCACTAATACACCCCCATACCATCACACATGTGTAAGTTAGTCATGTCTTGTTCACTAATACACCCCCATACCATCACACATGTGTAAGTTACCCATGCCTTGGGCACTAATGCACCCCCATACCATCACACATGTGTAAGTTAGTCATGTCTTGGGCACTAATACACCCCCATACCATCACACATGTGTAAGTTAGTCATGTCTTGGGCACTAATACACCCCCATACCATCACACATGTGTAAGTTACCCATGTCTTGGGCACTAATACACCCCCATACCATCACACATGTGTAAGTTACCCATGCCTTGGGCACTAATACACCCCCATACCATCACACATGTGTAAGTTAGTCATGTCTTGGGCACTAATACACCCCCATACCATCACACATGTGTAAGTTAGTCATGTCTTGGGCACTAATACACCCCCATACCATCACACATGTGTAAGTTACCCATGCCTTGGGCACTAATACACCCCCATACCATCACACATGTGTAAGTTAGTCATGTCTTGGGCACTAATACACCCCCATACCATCACACATGTGTAAGTTAGTCATGCCTTGGGCACTAATACACCCCCATACCATCACACATGTGTAAGTTAGTCATGTCTTGGGCACTAATACACCCCCATACCATCACACATGTGTAAGTTAGTCATGTCTTGTTCACTAATACACCCCCATACCATCACACATGTGTAAGTTACCCATGCCTTGGGCACTAATGCACCCCCATACCATCACACATGTGTAAGTTAGTCATGTCTTGGGCACTAATACACCCCCATACCATCACACATGTGTAAGTTACCCATGTCTTGTTCACTAATACACCCCCATACCATCACACATGTGTAAGTTACCCATGCCTTGGGCACTAATACACCCCCATACCATCACACATGTGTAAGTTACCCATGCCTTGGGCACTAATACACCCCCATACCATCACACATGTGTAAGTTACCCATGTCTTGTTCACTAATACACCCCCATACCATCACACATGTGTAAGTTACCCATGCCTTGGGCACTAATGCACCCCCATACCATCACACATGTGTAAGTTAGTCATGTCTTGGGCACTAATACACCCCCATACCATCACACATGTGTAAGTTAGTCATGTCTTGGGCACTAATGCACCCCCATACCATCACACATGTGTAAGTTAGTCATGTCTTGTTCACTAATACACCCCCATACCATCACACATGTGTAAGTTAGTCATGTCTTGTTCACTAATACACCCCCATACCATCACACATGTGTAAGTTACCCATGCCTTGGGCACTAATACACCCCCATACCATCACACATGTGTAAGTTACCCATGCCTTGTTCACTAATACACCCCCATACCATCACACATGTGTAAGTTACCCATGCCTTGGGCACTAATACACCCCCATACCATCACACATGTGTAAGTTACCCATGTCTTGTTCACTAATACACCCCCATACCATCACACATGTGTAAGTTACCCATGTCTTGTTCACTAATACACCCCCATACCATCACACATGTGTAAGTTACCCATGTCTTGTTCACTAATACACCCCCATACCATCACACATGTGTAAGTTACCCATGTCTTGTTCACTAATACACCCCCATACCATCACACATGTGTAAGTTACCCATGCCTTGGGCACTAATACACCCCCATACCATCACACATGTGTAAGTTACCCATGCCTTGTTCACTAATACACCCCCATACCATCACACATGTGTAAGTTACCCATACCTTGGGTACTAATACACCCCCATACCATCACACATGTGTAAGTTACCCATGCCTTGGGCACTAATACACCCCCATACCATCACACATGTGTAAGTTACCCATGACTTGGGCACTAATACACCCCCATACCATCACACATGTGTAAGTTACCCATGTCTTGGGCACTAATACACCCCCATACCATCACACATGTGTAAGTTACCCATGCCTTGGGCACTAATACACCCCCATACCATCACACATGTGTAAGTTACCCATGCCTTGGGCACTAATACACCCCCATACCATCACACATGTGTAAGTTACCCATGTCTTGGGCACTAATACACCCCCATACCATCACACATGTGTAAGTTACCCATGCCTTGGGCACTAATACACCCCCATACCATCACACATGTGTAAGTTACCCATGCCTTGGGCACTAATACACCCCCATACCATCACACATGTGTAAGTTACCCATGTCTTGTTCACTAATACACCCCCATACCATCACACATGTGTAAGTTACCCATGCCTTGGGCACTAATACACCCCCATACCATCACACATGTGTAAGTTAGTCATGTCTTGGGCACTAATACACCCCCATACCCTCACACATGTGTAAGTTACCCATACCTTGGGCACTAATACACCCCCATACCATCACACATGTGTAAGTTACCCATGTCTTGGGCACTAATACACCCCCATACCATCACACATGTGTAAGTTACCCATGCCTTGGGCACTAATACACCCCCATACCATCACACATGTGTAAGTTACCCATGCCTTGGGCACTAATACACCCCCATACCATCACACATGTGTAAGTTACCCATGACTTGGGCACTAATACACCCCCATACCATCACACATGTGTAAGTTACCCATGCCTTGGGCACTAATACACCCCCATACCATCACACATGTGTAAGTTACCCATGTCTTGTTCACTAATACACCCCCATACCATCACACATGTGTAAGTTACCCATGCCTTGGGCACTAATACACCCCCATACCATCACACATGTGTAAGTTACCCATGACTTGGGCACTGATACACCCCCATACCATCACACATGTGTAAGTTACCCATGCCTTGTTCACTAATACACCCCCATAGCATCACACATGTGTAAGTTACCCATGTCTTGTTCACTAATACACCCCCATACCATCACACATGTGTAAGTTACCCATGTCTTGGGCACTAATACACCCCCATACCATCACACATGTGTAAGTTACCCATGTCTTGTTCACTAATACACCCCCATACCATCACACATGTGTAGGTTACCCATGTCTTGGGCACTAATACACCCCCATACCATCACACATGTGTAAGTTACCCATGTCTTGTTCACTAATACACCCCCATACCATCACACATGTGTAAGTTACCCATGTCTTGTTCACTAATACACCCCCATACCATCACACATGTGTAAGTTACCCATACCTTGTTCACTAATACACCCCCATACCATCACACATGTGTAGGTTACCCATGTCTTGGGCACTAATACACCCCCATACCATCACACATGTGTAAGTTACCCATGTCTTGTTCACTAATACACCCCCATACCATCACACATGTGTAAGTTACCCATGTCTTGTTCACTAATACACCCCCATACCATCACACATGTGTAAGTTACCCATGTCTTGTTCACTAATACACCCCCATACCATCACACATGTGTAAGTTAGTCATGTCTTGGGCACTAATACACCCCCATACCATCACACATGTGTAAGTTACCCATGTCTTGGGCACTAATACACCCCCATACCCTCACACATGTGTAAGTTACCCATGCCTTGGGCACTAATACACCCCCATACCATCACACATGTGTAAGTTAGTCATGTCTTGTTCACTAATACACCCCCATACCATCACACATGTGTAAGTTACCCATGTCTTGGGCACTAATACACCCCCATACCATCACACATGTGTAAGTTACCCATGTCTTGGGCACTAATACACCCCCATACCCTCACACATGTGTAAGTTACCCATGCCTTGGGCACTAATACACCCCCATACCATCACACATGTGTAAGTTACCCATGTCTTGGGCACTAATACACCCCCATACCATCACACATGTGTAAGTTACCCATGTCTTGTTCACTAATACACCCCCATACCATCACACATGTGTAAGTTACCCATGTCTTGTTCACTAATACACCCCCATACCATCACACATGTGTAAGTTACCCATGCCTTGGGCACTAATACACCCCCATACCATCACACATGTGTAAGTTACCCATGCCTTGGGCACTAATACACCCCCATACCATCACACATGTGTAAGTTACCCATGTCTTGGGCACTAATACACCCCCATACCATCACACATGTGTAAGTTACCCATGCCTTGGGCACTAATACACCCCCATACCATCACACATGTGTAAGTTACCCATGTCTTGGGCACTAATACACCCCCATACCATCACACATGTGTAAGTTACCCATGCCTTGGGCACTAATACACCCCCATACCATCACACATGTGTAAGTTACCCATGTCTTGTTCACTAATACACCCCCATACCATCACACATGTGTAAGTTACCCATGTCTTGGGCACTAATACACCCCCATACCATCACACATGTGTAAGTTACCCATGCCTTGGGCACTAATACACCCCCATACCATCACACATGTGTAAGTTACCCATGCCTTGGGCACTAATACACCCCCATACCATCACACATGTGTAAGTTACCCATGTCTTGGGCACTAATACACCCCCATACCATCACACATGTGTAAGTTACCCATGCCTTGGGCACTAATACACCCCCATACCATCACACATGTGTAAGTTAGTCATGTCTTGTTCACTAATACACCCCCATACCATCACACATGTGTAAGTTACCCATGTCTTGTTCACTAATACACCCCCATACCATCACACATGTGTAAGTTAGTCATGTCTTGTTCACTAATACACCCCCATACCATCACACATGTGTAAGTTAGTCATGTCTTGGGCACTAATACACCCCCATACCATCACACATGTGTAAGTTAGTCATGTCTTGTTCACTAATACACCCCCATACCATCACACATGTGTAAGTTAGTCATGTCTTGTTCACTAATACACCCCCATACCATCACACATGTGTAAGTTAGTCATGTCTTGTTCACTAATACACCCCCATACCATCACACATGTGTAAGTTACCCATGCCTTGTTCACTAATACACCCCCATACCATCACACATGTGTAAGTTACCCATGTCTTGTTCACTAATACACCCCCATACCATCACACATGTGTAAGTTACCCATGTCTTGTTCACTAATACACCCCCATACCATCACACATGTGTAAGTTAGTCATGTCTTGTTCACTAATACACCCCCATACCATCACACATGTGTAAGTTACCCATGCCTTGGGCACTAATACACCCCCATACCATCACACATGTGTAAGTTAGTCATGTCTTGGGCACTAATACACCCCCATACCCTCACACATATGTAAGTTACCCATGTCTTGGGCACTAATACACCCCCATACCATCACACATGTGTAAGTTACCCATACCTTGGGCACTAATACACCCCCATACCATCACAAATGTGTAAGTTACCCATGTCTTGGGCACTAATACACCCCCATACCATCACACATGTGTAAGTTACCCATGCCTTGGGCACTAATACACCCCCATACCATCACACATGTGTAAGTTACCCATGACTTGGGCACTAATACACCCCCATACCATCACACATGTGTAAGTTACCCATGCCTTGGGCACTAATACACCCCCATACCATCACACATGTGTAAGTTACCCATGTCTTGTTCACTAATACACCCCCATACCATCACACATGTGTAAGTTACCCATGCCTTGGGCACTAATACACCCCCATACCATCACACATGTGTAAGTTAGTCATGTCTTGGGCACTAATACACCCCCATACCCTCACACATGTGTAAGTTACCCATGTCTTGGGCACTAATACACCCCCATACCATCACACATGTGTAAGTTACCCATGTCTTGGGCACTAATACACCCCCATACCCTCACACATGTGTAAGTTACCCATGCCTTGGGCACTAATACACCCCCATACCATCACACATGTGTAAGTTACCCATGCCTTGGGCACTAATACACCCCCATACCATCACACATGTGTAAGTTAGTCATGTCTTGTTCACTAATACACCCCCATACCATCACACATGTGTAAGTTACCCATGCCTTGGGCACTAATGCACCCCCATACCATCACACATGTGTAAGTTAGTCATGTCTTGGGCACTAATACACCCCCATACCATCACACATGTGTAAGTTAGTCATGTCTTGGGCACTAATACACCCCCATACCATCACACATGTGTAAGTTACCCATGTCTTGGGCACTAATACACCCCCATACCATCACACATGTGTAAGTTACCCATGCCTTGGGCACTAATACACCCCCATACCATCACACATGTGTAAGTTAGTCATGTCTTGGGCACTAATACACCCCCATACCATCACACATGTGTAAGTTACCCATGCCTTGGGCACTAATACACCCCCATACCATCACACATGTGTAAGTTAGTCATGTCTTGGGCACTAATACACCCCCATACCATCACACATGTGTAAGTTAGTCATGCCTTGGGCACTAATACACCCCCATACCATCACACATGTGTAAGTTAGTCATGTCTTGGGCACTAATACACCCCCATACCATCACACATGTGTAAGTTAGTCATGTCTTGTTCACTAATACACCCCCATACCATCACACATGTGTAAGTTACCCATGCCTTGGGCACTAATGCACCCCCATACCATCACACATGTGTAAGTTAGTCATGTCTTGGGCACTAATACACCCCCATACCATCACACATGTGTAAGTTACCCATGTCTTGTTCACTAATACACCCCCATACCATCACACATGTGTAAGTTACCCATGCCTTGGGCACTAATACACCCCCATACCATCACACATGTGTAAGTTACCCATGCCTTGGGCACTAATACACCCCCATACCATCACACATGTGTAAGTTACCCATGTCTTGTTCACTAATACACCCCCATACCATCACACATGTGTAAGTTACCCATGCCTTGGGCACTAATGCACCCCCATACCATCACACATGTGTAAGTTAGTCATGTCTTGGGCACTAATACACCCCCATACCATCACACATGTGTAAGTTAGTCATGTCTTGGGCACTAATGCACCCCCATACCATCACACATGTGTAAGTTAGTCATGTCTTGTTCACTAATACACCCCCATACCATCACACATGTGTAAGTTAGTCATGTCTTGTTCACTAATACACCCCCATACCATCACACATGTGTAAGTTACCCATGCCTTGGGCACTAATACACCCCCATACCATCACACATGTGTAAGTTACCCATGCCTTGTTCACTAATACACCCCCATACCATCACACATGTGTAAGTTACCCATGCCTTGGGCACTAATACACCCCCATACCATCACACATGTGTAAGTTACCCATGTCTTGTTCACTAATACACCCCCATACCATCACACATGTGTAAGTTACCCATGTCTTGTTCACTAATACACCCCCATACCATCACACATGTGTAAGTTACCCATGTCTTGTTCACTAATACACCCCCATACCATCACACATGTGTAAGTTACCCATGTCTTGTTCACTAATACACCCCCATACCATCACACATGTGTAAGTTACCCATGCCTTGGGCACTAATACACCCCCATACCATCACACATGTGTAAGTTACCCATGCCTTGTTCACTAATACACCCCCATACCATCACACATGTGTAAGTTACCCATACCTTGGGTACTAATACACCCCCATACCATCACACATGTGTAAGTTACCCATGCCTTGGGCACTAATACACCCCCATACCATCACACATGTGTAAGTTACCCATGACTTGGGCACTAATACACCCCCATACCATCACACATGTGTAAGTTACCCATGTCTTGGGCACTAATACACCCCCATACCATCACACATGTGTAAGTTACCCATGCCTTGGGCACTAATACACCCCCATACCATCACACATGTGTAAGTTACCCATGCCTTGGGCACTAATACACCCCCATACCATCACACATGTGTAAGTTACCCATGTCTTGGGCACTAATACACCCCCATACCATCACACATGTGTAAGTTACCCATGCCTTGGGCACTAATACACCCCCATACCATCACACATGTGTAAGTTACCCATGCCTTGGGCACTAATACACCCCCATACCATCACACATGTGTAAGTTACCCATGTCTTGTTCACTAATACACCCCCATACCATCACACATGTGTAAGTTACCCATGCCTTGGGCACTAATACACCCCCATACCATCACACATGTGTAAGTTAGTCATGTCTTGGGCACTAATACACCCCCATACCCTCACACATGTGTAAGTTACCCATACCTTGGGCACTAATACACCCCCATACCATCACACATGTGTAAGTTACCCATGTCTTGGGCACTAATACACCCCCATACCATCACACATGTGTAAGTTACCCATGCCTTGGGCACTAATACACCCCCATACCATCACACATGTGTAAGTTACCCATGCCTTGGGCACTAATACACCCCCATACCATCACACATGTGTAAGTTACCCATGACTTGGGCACTAATACACCCCCATACCATCACACATGTGTAAGTTACCCATGCCTTGGGCACTAATACACCCCCATACCATCACACATGTGTAAGTTACCCATGACTTGGGCACTAATACACCCCCATACCATCACACATGTGTAAGTTACCCATGCCTTGGGCACTAATACACCCCCATACCATCACACATGTGTAAGTTACCCATGTCTTGTTCACTAATACACCCCCATACCATCACACATGTGTAAGTTACCCATGCCTTGGGCACTAATACACCCCCATACCATCACACATGTGTAAGTTACCCATGACTTGGGCACTGATACACCCCCATACCATCACACATGTGTAAGTTACCCATGCCTTGTTCACTAATACACCCCCATAGCATCACACATGTGTAAGTTACCCATGTCTTGTTCACTAATACACCCCCATACCATCACACATGTGTAAGTTACCCATGTCTTGGGCACTAATACACCCCCATACCATCACACATGTGTAAGTTACCCATGTCTTGTTCACTAATACACCCCCATACCATCACACATGTGTAGGTTACCCATGTCTTGGGCACTAATACACCCCCATACCATCACACATGTGTAAGTTACCCATGTCTTGTTCACTAATACACCCCCATACCATCACACATGTGTAAGTTACCCATGTCTTGTTCACTAATACACCCCCATACCATCACACATGTGTAAGTTACCCATACCTTGTTCACTAATACACCCCCATACCATCACACATGTGTAGGTTACCCATGTCTTGGGCACTAATACACCCCCATACCATCACACATGTGTAAGTTACCCATGTCTTGTTCACTAATACACCCCCATACCATCACACATGTGTAAGTTACCCATGTCTTGTTCACTAATACACCCCCATACCATCACACATGTGTAAGTTACCCATGTCTTGTTCACTAATACACCCCCATACCATCACACATGTGTAAGTTAGTCATGTCTTGGGCACTAATACACCCCCATACCATCACACATGTGTAAGTTAGTCATGTCTTGTTCACTAATACACCCCCATACCATCACACATGTGTAAGTTACCCATGTCTTGGGCACTAATACACCCCCATACCATCACACATGTGTAAGTTACCCATGTCTTGGGCACTAATACACCCCCATACCCTCACACATGTGTAAGTTACCCATGCCTTGGGCACTAATACACCCCCATACCATCACACATGTGTAAGTTACCCATGCCTTGGGCACTAATACACCCCCATACCATCACACATGCTGGCTTTTACACTTTGCATAGATAACAGTCTGGATGGTTATTTTCCTCTTTGTTCCGGAGGACACGATGTTGAATATTTCCAAAAACAATTTGAAATGTGGACTTGTAAGACCACAGAACACTTTTCCACTTTGCATCAGTCCATCTTAGATGAGCTCGGGCCCAGAGAAGCCGGCGGGGTTTCTGGATGTTGTTGATAAATGGCTTTGGCTTTGCATAGTAGAGCTTTAACTTGCACTTACAGATGTAGCGACCAACTGTATTTAGTGACAGTGGTTTTCTGAAGTGTTCCTGAGCCCATGTGGTGATATCCTTTAGAGATTGATGTTGGTTTTTGATACAGTGCCGTCTGAGGGATGGAAGGTCACGGTCATTCAATGTTGGTTTCCGGCCATGCTGCTTACGTGGAGTGATTTCTCCAGATTCTCTGAACCTTTTGATGATATTATGGAGCGTAGATGTTGAAATCCCTAAATTTCTTGCAATGTCACTTTGAGAAAGGTTGTTCTTAAACTGTTTGACTATTTGCTCACACAGTTGTGGACAAAGGGGTGTACCTCGCCCCATCCTTTCTTGTGAAAGACTGAGCATTTCATTGAAGCTGTTTTTATACCCAATCATGGCACCCACCTGTTCCCAATTAGCCTGCACACCTGTGGGATGTTCCAAATAAGTGTTTGATGAGCATTCCTCAGCTTTATCAGTTTTTTTTGCCACCTTTCCCAACTTTTTTGTCACGTGTTGCTGGCATCAAATTCTAAAGTTAATGATTATTTGCACAAAAAATAAAGTTTATGAGTTTGAAGATGAAATATGTTGTCTTTGTAGCATATTCAACTGAATATGGCTTGAAAAGGATTTGCAAACATTGTATTCTGTTTATATTTACATCTAACACCATTTCCCAACTCATGTGGAAACAGGGTTTGTACATAAAAAAAGGTCTCCTTCTCGCCCTGGTGGGGTGATATCTGTGTGGTCCTCAAGCTGGGATCCTGTACCAGAGGCCTGGGTGTTTGAGGGTTCTGCACAGTATCTTGGCTGTTCCTAGGACTGCACTCTTCTGGACTGAGGCTTCAGATGTTGTTCCTGGGTTCTGTTGGAGCCATTCTCCCAGTTTGGGGGTTACTGCTCCAAGGGCCCCCACTACCACGGGGACCACGCTTGCCTTGACCTTCCACATCTGTTCCAGCTGCTCTTTCAACCCTTGGTACTTTTCAAGTTCTTCGTGTTCCTTCTTCCTGATGTTGGCATCAGCTGGGATTGCCAAATCTATCACCACCAAACTTTTGAGCTCCTTTTCCAACACTACTACTATTGGTTAGCCAGAAGCTGTCTGTCAGTCTGGAAGCTGAAGTCCCACAGAACCTTGGCCCTTTTCTTCTCAGCCACCTTCTGTGGTCTGGCCCTTTGGGATTTGGGTACTTCTATTCCATACTGGTTGCAGATGTTCCTGTCTACTATCCTCGCCACTGGGTGGTGCTTCTCCATGTCCGCTGATCCAGCTAGCATTTACTGCCTGCTACTATGTGCGGGACTGTTTCTGCACGGTCTGCATCTTGGGTCTGATCCACTCTGCTAGATACTGTGCTGCCATGATGAGGGCCTCTGTACTGTCTGCATCTTGGGTCTGATCCACTCTGCTAGATACTGTGCTGCCATGATGAGTGCCTCTGCACAGTCTGCATCTTGGGTCTGATCTACTCTGGTAGATACTGTGCTGCCATGATGAGTGCCTCTGGACTGTCTGCATCTTGGGTCTGATCCACTCTGCTAGATACTGTGCTGCCATGATGAGGGCCTCTGCACAGTCTGCATCTTGGGTCTGATCTACTCTGGTAGATACTGTGCTGCCATGATGAGTGCCTCTGGACTGTCTGCATCTTGGGTCTGATCCACTCTGCTAGATACTGTGCTGCCATGATGAGTGCCTCTGCACAGTCTGCATCTTGGGTCTGATCTACTCTGCTAGATACTGTGCTGCCATGATGAGGGCCTCTGCACTGTCTGCATCTTGGGTCTGATCTACTCTGCTAGATACTGTGCTGCCATGATGAGGGCCTCTGCACAGTCTGCATCTTGGGTCTGATCTACTCTGGTAGATACTGTGCTGCCATGATGAGGGCCTCTGCACAGTCTGCATCTTGGGTCTGATCTACTCTGCTAGATACTGTGCTGCCATGATGAGTGCCTCTGCACTGTCTGCATCTTGGGTCTGATCTACTCTGCTAGATACTGTGCTGCCATGATGAGGGCCTCTGCACAGTCTGCATCTTGGGTCTGATCTACTCTGCTAGATACTGTGCTGCCATGATGAGTGACTCTGTACTGTCTGCCAGGCCTGCATTTTCCAGCCACTGGTAGTATTTCTTGATAGCAGCCACTTCCTCCATGTGACGGTGGTACATGCCATGTAAGACCTTGTCCTTCCAACATATCTGCTCCTCCTCCTCCTCTGCACGCAGCCTAAAACATTCACTTAGCAGTTCATCCTTCGGGCACATTTTTGATGTATTCTGGAATTTTCGATGTTTCATCCTGGACTGTGGCCTTGATGCTCAACAGCCTTGGACTTCCCTCTTTCCGCTTAGTGTATATCCTCAGGGTGCCGGACTTGGGGCGGAACCCTCCGTGCATGTTGAGGGGCTTTCTTGTCTTGATATCTGTGGCTTCAATCTCTTCCTCTGGCCAGCTTATGCTAGCAGCGGGGTGTCTGATGTCTGGTAGTGCCTACATGTTGATGGTGCAGGTTTTGTTCTTACCCTTCAGATGACTTTTTAGGACCTGACCTGCCTTACTCTCTGGAGGTCTTTGGCTGTGGTTGACTTCCTTGCGGCCTCTTCGTGGTTTCCATGAGCCTGTGGGAGGCCAAAGTACTTGTAGCTGTCTTGAATATCACCTAAGTTTCCCTCTGGTAGGTCAATCCCCTCAGTCCTGATCATCTAGCCTCTCTTTGAGACCATCCGGCCACACATTCCTATGTCAAAGCTGGAGATGCTGGCGGTGTGGAGCAGTGAGTCTATTGCTCTCTCATTCCTGGCATACAGCTTGATGTCCTCCATGTGGAGCGGCTGGCTGATTGTCGCCTCACTACGGAATGAGTACCCGTAACCGATATTCGTAATGATCTGACTGAGGGGGTCCAGACCTATGCAGAACAGATAGATAGAGGACCTCCTTGGTATACGCCGCACTGGATGTTGACTTGGGCAATCGGCTTTGAATTGTCTTCTAGGGTTGTCTTCCACATTTCCATCCAGTTCTGCATGAAGGCACTTAGGTTCCTGTTGATCTTATACAGTTCCAGACATTCCAGTATCTATGGAGTCGTAGGCTTTCTTGTAGTCCATCCAGGCAGTGCACAGGTGGGTCGGTCTCTTCTTACAATCTCGGGCCACTGTTTTATCAAGCAGTAGCTGCTGCTTTGGCTCCTCTGGTGATACTTTCTGTGCCTCACTCACGTATCGAGTCACATGCTCACTCCATTGTGTCGCCATGACGTCTTCCATGTTGGGCACATTGGCCGCTAGTTGGATGGGAGGACTCCCTTCTGCTGTACGATTGTTTTGTTGTCCCATGTTCAGGTGGTATTATGAAATAGTTGTGTATCTTTGTTTTGTTGTCACATGTTCAGGTGGTATTATGAAATAGTTGTGTATCTTTGTTTTGTTGTCACATGTTCAGGTGGTATTATGAAATAGTTGTGTATCTTTGTTTTGTTGTCACATGTTCAGGTGGTATTATGAAATAGTTGTGTATCTTTGTTTTGTTGTCACATGTTCAGGTGGTATTATGAAATAGTTGTGTATCTTTGTTTTGTTGTCACATGTTCAGGTGGTATTATGAAATAGTTGTGTATCTTTGTTTTGTTGTCATATGTTCTGGTGGTATTATGAAATAGTAGTGTATCATTGTTTTGTTGTCACATGTTCAGGTGGTGAAATGAAATAGTTGTGTATCTTTGTTTTGTTGTCACATGTTCAGGTGGTGTGATGAAATAGTTGTGTATCTTTGTTTTGTTGTCCCATGTTCAGGTGGTGTAATGAAACAGTTGTGTATCTTTGTTTTGTTGTCCCCTGTTCAGGTGGTGTAATAAGGTAGTAGTTGTGTATCTTTGTTTTGTTGTCCCCTGTTCAGGTGGTGTAATAAGGTAGTAGTTGTGTATCTTTGTTTTGTTGTCCCATGTTCAGGTGGTGTAATGAAACAGTTGTGTATCTTTGTTTTGTTGTCCCCTGTTCAGGTGGTGTAAAAAGGTAGTAGTTGTGTATCTTTGTTTTGTTGTCCCCTGTTCAGGTGGTGTAATAAGGTAGTAGTTGTGTATCTTTGTTTTGTTGTCCCCTGTTCAGGTGGTGTAAAAAGGTAGTAGTTGTGTATCTTTGTTTTGTTGTCCCCTGTTCAGGTGGTGTAATAAGGTAGTAGTTGTGTATCTTTGTTTTGTTGTCCCCTGTTCAGGTGGTGTAATAAGGTAGTAGTTGTGTATCTTTGTTTTGTTGTCCCCTGTCCAGGTGGTGTAATAAGGTAGTAGTTGTGTATCTTTGTTTTGTTGTCCCCTGTCCAGGTGGTGTAATAAGGTAGTAGTTGTGTATCTTTGTTTTGTTGTCCCCTGTCCAGGTGGTGTAATAAGGTAGTAGTTGTGTATCTTTGTTTTGTTGTCCCCTGTCCAGGTGGTGTAATAAGGTAGTAGTTGTGTATCTTTGTTTTGTTGTCCCCTGTTCAGGTGGTGTAATAAGGTAGTAGTTGTGTATCTTTGTTTTGTTGTCCCCTGTCCAGGTGGTGTAATAAGGTAGTAGTTGTGTATCTTTGTTTTGTTGTCCCCTGTTCAGGTGGTGTAATAAGGTAGTAGTTGTGTATCTTTGTTTTGTTGTCCCCTGTCCAGGTGGTGTAATAAGGTAGTAGTTGTGTATCTTTGTTTTGTTGTCCCCTGTCCAGGTGGTGTAATAAGGTAGTAGTTGTGTATCTTTGTTTTGTTGTCCCCTGTCCAGGTGGTGTAATAAGGTAGTAGTTGTGTATCTTTGTTTTGTTGTCCCCTGTCCAGGTGGTGTAATAAGGTAGTAGTTGTGTATCTTTGTTTTGTTGTCCCCTGTTCAGGTGGTGTAATAAGGTAGTAGTTGTGTATCTTTGTTTTGTTGTCCCCTGTCCAGGTGGTGTAAAAAGGTAGTAGTTGTGTATCTTTGTTTTGTTTTCCCCTGTCCAGGTGGTGTAATAAGGTAGTAGTTGTGTATCTTTGTTTTGTTGTCCCCTGTCCAGGTGGTGTAAAAAGGTAGTAGTTGTGTATCTTTGTTTTGTTTTCCCCTGTTCAGGTGGTGTAATAAGGTAGTAGTTGTGTATCTTTGTTTTGTTGTCCCCTGTCCAGGTGGTGTAAAAAGGTAGTAGTTGTGTAGCAGGAGCTGATGTTTGTGTGTGAGACTGCAAGTGATGTGTGTTGTGGTGGCGAGCAGGCAGATCCACGTGGAGACTCCGCCCATCAGACCAGCGCTGAGCAGCAGCTACGCCCACGGCACTTCCTCCATCACGCTGCAGCACGCCACGCTGGGCGAGGCCCTGCTGAAGACGGCGGAGCGCTGGCCTGATCGCGAGGCCTTGGTGTTCGTGCAAGATGGCGTCCGCAAGACTTTCGCTCAGTTCCAGGAGGAGGCCGGTGCTTTTATTTTGGTAAGATGCCGCAGGTGGCTGTTCCTGTGTGTGACGCTGGACTTCCTGCAGGTGGACCGCCTCGCCGCCGGCCTGCTGGCTCTGGGTCTGCAGACGGGGGAGCGCCTGGCCTTGTGGGCGCCCAACACCTACACCTGGATCTTGTTCTTCTTCGCCAGCGCCAAGGCGGGACTCGTCCTGGTGGGTGACGTCTCGCACAGGAAGTCACCGCCGCTACTTCCTCCTCACTCCTCTGCTGCTCCACAGGTCTGCCTCAATCCCGCCTATCAGCTGCAGGAGGCGGAGTTTGCGCTGCGGATGGTGAGCGTGGTCACGTGTGTGCGCGTGTGTGTTACAGATGTGTGTGTGTGTGTTGTGCATGTGTGTGTTGAAGATGTGTGTGCTAAAGATGTGTGTGTTAAAGATGTGTGTGCACGTGTTGTGCATGTGTGTGTTGAAGATGTGTGTGCTAAAGATGTGTGTGTTAAAGATGTGTGTGTGTGTGTTGTGCATGTGTGTGTTGAAGATGTGTGTGCTAAAGATGTGTGTGTTAAAGATGTGTGTGTGTGTGTTGTGCATGTGTGTGTTGAAGATGTGTGTGCTAAAGATGTGTGTGTTAAAGATGTGTGTGCACGTGTGTGTTACAGATGTGTGTGTGTGTGTTGTGCATGTGCGTGTTGAAGATGTGTGTGCTAAAGATGTGTGTGTTAAAGATGTGTGTGTGTGTGTTGTGCATGTGTGTGTTGAAGATGTGTGTGCTAAAGATGTGTGTGTTAAAGATGTGTGTGTGTGTGTTGTGCATGTGTGTGTTGAAGATGTGTGTGCTAAAGATGTGTGTGTTAAAGATGTGTGTGCACGTGTGTGTTACAGATGTGTGTGTGTGTTGTGCATGTGCGTGTTAAAGATGGGTGTGCTAAAGATGTGTGTGTTAAAGATGTGTGTGCACGTGTGTGTTACAGATGTGTGTGTGTGTTGTGCATGTGCGTGTTAAAGATGGGTGTGCTAAAGATGTGTGTGTTAAAGATGTGTGTGCACGTGTGTGTTACAGATGTGTGCACTGTGTGTGCACGTGTGTGTTACAGATGTGTGTGCGCGTGTGTGTGTTAAAGATGTGTGTGCATGTGCGTGTTACAGATGTGTATGTGTGTTGTGCATGTGCGTGTTGAAGATGGGTGTGCTAAAGATGTGTGTGTTAAAGATGTGTGTGCACGTGTGTGTTACAGATGTGTGCACTGTGTGTGCACGTGTGTGTTACAGATGTGTGTGCGCGTGTGTGTGTTAAAGATGTGTGTGCATGTGCGTGTTACAGATGTGTATGTGTGTGTGCATGTGCGTGTTGAAGATGGGTGTGCTAAAGATGTGTGTGTTAAAGATGTGTGTGCACGTGTGTGTTACAGATGTGTGTGCACGTGTGTGTTACAGATGTGTGTGCACGTGTGTGTTAAAGATGTGTGTGGACGTGTGTGTTACAGATGTGTGTGCATGTGCGTGTTAAAGATGTGTGTGCATGTGTGTGTTACGGATGTGTGTGTGTGTTGTGCATGTGCGTGTTAAAGATGGGTGTGCTAAAGATGTGTGTGTTAAAGATGTGTGTGCACGTGTGTGTTACAGATGTGTGTGCGCGTGTGTGTGTTAAAGATGTGTGGGCATGTGCGTGTTACAGATGTGTATGTGTGTTGTGCATGTGCGTGTTGAAGATGGGTGTGCTAAAGATGTGTGTGTTAAAGATGTGTGTGCATGTGTGTGTTACAGATGTGTGTGCACGTGTGTGTTACAGATGTGTGTGCATGTGCGTGTTGAAGATGTGTGTGCATGTGTGTGTTAAAGATGTGTGTGCATGTGCGTGTTGAAGATGTGTGTGCATGTGTGTGTTAAAGATGTGTGTGCATGTGTGTGTTGAAGATGTGTGTGCATGTGTGTGTTAAAGATGTGTATGCATGCGTGTGTTAAAGATGTGTATGCATGTGTGTGTTAAAGATGTGTGTGCATGTGTGTGTTAAAGATGTGTATGCATGTGTGTGTTAAAGATGTGTGTGCATGTGTGTGTTAAAGATGTGTGTGCATGTGTGTGTTAAAGATGTGTATGCATGCGTGTGTTAAAGATGTGTATGCATGTGTGTGTTAAAGATGTGTGTGCATGTGTGTGTTAAAGATGTGTATGCATGTGTGTGTTAAAGATGTGTATGCATGTGTGTGTTAAAGATGTGTATGCATGTGTGTGTTAAAGATGAGTGTGGATGTCTGTGTTTGTGTACGTGTGTTAAAGAAGTGTGTGCATGAGTGTGTTACCAAAGTGTACGTGTGTGTGTTAAAGATGTGTGTGTGTGTGTGTGTGTGTGTGTGTGTGTGTGTGTGTGTGTGTGTGTGTGTGTGTGTGTGTGCGCAGGCCGGCTGCAAAGCGCTGGTGTGTCCCGAGAGCTTCAAGAGCCAGAAGTACTGCGCCATGCTGCGACTTCTGTGTCCCGAGCTGGAGTCTTGCCAGGCAGGAGACCTGCAGAGCCGCAGGTAGCATCAGGAACACGTCACCACGGCAACAAAGACGTCACCACGGCAACAAAGACGTCACCACGGCACCAAAGACGTCACCACGGCAACAGGCCAAGGTTACCATGTCACGTGTGCACAGACTTCCCGACCTGCGCAGCGTGATCGTCCTGGACAGCCGCCAGCCCGGAACCTTCCACCTGGATGAGGTGCTGCAGGCGGGCAGCAGCCGCTTCCTGCGCCAACTTGAGCAGCTCCACAGGAAGTTGTCCTTTGACCAGCCCGTCAACATCCTGTTCACCTCCGTAAGTCGGCCAGGTGAGCGCACGATGTCGTCACGCCTGGTCCTAGACTCCTCGTGTGTGTCGCCAGGGAACGACGGGACGACCCAAAGGCGCCACCTTGACGCACCACAACATCGTCAACAACGCCTTCTTCTGGGGCAAACGCGTGGGCTTCGACTGGCGGGTGAGTGGCGGCGTGTGCTAACAGTACCACCTAGGGCACCACTTCCTGTGCTTCTTCCTCAGCCCGACACACGAGTCTGCCTTCCTGTGCCGCTGCACCACTGCTTCGGCTCTGTGGGGGGCGCCGTCTGCATGGCGGTGCACGGCATCTCGCTGGTCTTTCCGTCGCCGTCGTACGATTCCAGAGCCAACTTGGCCGCCGTGGACAGCGAAAAGTAAGACGTGCCACACAAGTTGTTATATTTATGATATCTGAGGGCCTGTCCATTGAAGTTGAAGCCATGAGACCCGAGGGGAGTCTCCCTCTAACTCCGGGTCAGGGGACTGGTCCTGACTGTTGCTGGTGTTGACACGCCAGGAGTACATTCAGGGTACTTTTGGATTCCCTAGAGGGAGTCCTGGAGCGTGCTCCCCAGGATGATTCCCTTGATGTGCTGGCGTGATCGGGAGTCTACATTCAAGTGGTTTAGATCCGTCGTGTTCAAGATTAAGGGTGTCTCCATGTGCACCTGGAACCAGGACACTTTGGGCCGCAGTTCAATGGCTGACTTTTGTGGCTGTCTCTCGGGCAGAGCTTGCTACCGACCACCCTCTGGTGGTGAGTTGGCTCCGATGGTGCAAAGTGGGAGGAGTTCAAGTATCTCAGGAGCTTGTTCACAAGTGAAGGAAGACTAGAACGCGGCAGTGATGCAGTCACTGTACCGGTCTGTGTGGTGAAGAGGGAGCTGAGCCACAAGGCCAAGCTCTCGGTTTACCGCTGAGTCTACATTCTTACCCTCACCTATGTTCACAAGCTTTTGGTAATGATTAACGGACAAGGTAACAAACAAGTTTCCTCCGCAGGATGTCTGAGAGCAGCCAGATAGGGAGAGGAGCTGGGGTGTCCGAGAGAGGCTCAGAGTAGAGATGCTGCCCCTTCACGTCAAGAGAGGCCAGCTGAGGTGGCCCCGGGCTTCTACTACACATGCCTCCTGGGTGAGGTGTTTTGGGTATGTCCAGCCAGGGGGAGGCCTTGGGTAGACCTAGGACATGCTAGAGGGATTATGCCAGTGGAACTAGAGGATAAGGCTTGGGACAGGGAAGTCTGGCCATCTTTGTTTAGACTGCTAGTGAATCCGCCCCACCCAGAGTTCTTAAGGCTCTGAAGGCTGTAATATTTCTTGGTTGACAAGATTGTGCAGAATTGGACATTGGAGGAGGTGCCTCTGGATTGGCTTACTAGGGTGGTGGTTCCTCTCTTTAAGAAGGGGGGACCGGATGGTGTGTTCCAACTATCGTAGGATCACACTCCTCAGCCTTCCGTGTAAGATCTATTCAGCTGCTCTGGAGAGGAGGCTACGCCAGATAGCCAAAAAGTGGATCCAGAAGGAGCAGAGTAGTTTTCGTCCTAGTTGTAGACCTGTGGACCAGCTCAATACTCTTGTCAGGGCCCTTGAGGGGGCCTAAAAGTTTGCCCAATCCATCTACATGGCTTTTGTGGACTTTGAGAACATGTTTGACTGTGTCCCTTGGGAAGTCCTGTTGATAGTGCTCCATGAGTGTGAGGTACCACAGTGTCTGATTGTGGTTGATGTCAGAGCTCGCTCCGCACGGGTTGGCACTAAGTTGGACTTGTTTCCAGTGAAGGTTGGACTGCGCCAGGGCTGCCCTTTGTCACGCATTCTGTTCATGACTTTTATGGAGAGAATGTCAAGGTCCAGTCAGGGTGACACCAGAATTAGGTCTCTGCTTTTTGTAAATGACAAAGTCCTGCTGGCTTCATTGGGCCAGGATCTTTAAGTCTCACTGGATGGCTTTGCAGCCCAGTGTGAAGTGACCGGGATTACAATCAGCTCCTCCAAATCCATGTGTCGTCTTTAGTCTGGGGACCAGATCCTGACCCTGGTAGACCACTTGTTCATAAGTGAGGGTAAAGGGGAAAAGGGGATTGTGAGGTCGACAAGCGGATTGCTACGCTGTTGTGGACTCTGCATCCATTGGTACGCTGTTGTGGACTCTGCATCCATTGGTACGCTGTTGTGGACTCTGCATCCATTGGTACGCTGTTGTGGACTCTGCATCCATTGGTACGCTGTTGTGGACTCTGCATCCATTGGTACGCTGTTGTGGACTCTGCATCCATTGGTACGCTGTTGTGGACTCTGCATCCATTGGTACGCTGTTGTGGACTCTGCATCCATTGGTACGCTGTTGTGGACTCTGCATCCATTGGTACGCTGTTGTGGACTCTGCATCCATTGGTACGCTGTTGTGGACTCTGCATCCATTGGTACGCTGTTGTGGACTCTGCATCCATTGGTACGCTGTTGCAGACTCTGCATCCATTGGTACGCTGTTGCAGACTCTGCATCCATTGGTACGCTGTTGTGGACTCTGCATCCATTGGTACGCTGTTGCGGACTCTGCATCCATTGGTACGCTGTTGCGGACTCTGCATCCATTGGTACGCTGTTGTGGACTCTGCATCCATTGGTACGCTGTTGCGGACTCTGCATCCATTGGTACGCTGTTGTGGACTCTGCATCCATTGGTACGCTGTTGTGGACTCTGCATCCATTGGTACGCTGTTGCGGACTCTGCATCCATTGGTACGCTGTTGTGGACTCTGCATCCATTGGTACGCTGTTGTGGACTCTGCATCCATTGGTACGCTGTTGTGGACTCTGCATCCATTGGTACGCTGTTGTGGACTCTGCATCCATTGGTACGCTGTTGCGGACTCTGCATCCATTGGTACGCTGTTGCGGACTCTGCATCCATTGGTACGCTGTTGCGGACTCTGCATCCATTGGTACGCTGTTGCGGACTCTGCATCCATTGGTACGCTGTTGTGGACTCTGCATCCATTGGTACGCTGTTGTGGACTCTGCATCCATTGGTACGCTGTTGTGGACTCTGCATCCATTGGTACGCTGTGGCGGACTCTGCATCCATTGGTACGCTGTTGTGGACTCTGCATCCATTGGTACGCTGTTGTGGACTCTGCATCCATTGGTACGCTGTTGCGGACTCTGCATCCATTGGTACGCTGTTGTGGACTCTGCATCCATTGGTACGCTGTTGTGGACTCTGCATCCATTGGTACGCTGTTGCGGACTCTGCATCCATTGGTACGCTGTTGCGGACTCTGCATCCATTGGTACGCTGTTGTGGACTCTGCATCCATTGGTACGCTGTTGTGGACTCTGCATCCATTGGTACGCTGTTGCGGACTCTGCATCCATTGGTACGCTGTTGCGGACTCTGCATCCATTGGTACGCTGTTGCGGACTCTGCATCCATTGGTACGCTGTTGTGGACTCTGCATCCATTGGTACGCTGTTGTGGACTCTGCATCCATTGGTACGCTGTTGCGGACTCTGCATCCATTGGTACGCTGTTGTGGACTCTGCATCCATTGGTACGCTGTTGTGGACTCTGCATCCATTGGTACGCTGTTGTGGACTCTGCATCCATTGGTACGCTGTTGTGGACTCTGCATCCATTGGTACGCTGTTGCGGACTCTGCATCCATTGGTACACTGTGGCGGACTCTGCATCCATTGGTACGCTGTGGCGGACTCTGCATCCATTGGTACGCTGTGGCGGACTCTGCATCCATTGGTACGCTGTTGTGGACTCTGCATCCATTGGTACGCTGTTGTGGACTCTGCATCCATTGGTACGCTGTTGTGGACTCTGCATCCATTGGTACGCTGTTGTGGACTCTGCATCCATTGGTACGCTGTTGTGGACTCTGCATCCATTGGTACGCTGTTGTGGACTCTGCATCCATTGGTACGCTGTTGTGGACTCTGCATCCATTGGTACGCTGTTGCAGACTCTGCATCCATTGGTACGCTGTTGCGGACTCTGCATCCATTGGTACGCTGTTGCGGACTCTGCATCCATTGGTACGCTGTTGCGGACTCTGCATCCATTG
The DNA here is from genome assembly GCF_033978795.1 of Nerophis ophidion. Taxonomy (NCBI): domain Eukaryota; kingdom Metazoa; phylum Chordata; class Actinopteri; order Syngnathiformes; family Syngnathidae; genus Nerophis; species Nerophis ophidion. The sequence continues at coordinate 6,478,796 of NC_084627.1, forward strand.
GTACGCTGTTGCGGACTCTGCATCCATTGGTACGCTGTTGTGGACTCTGCATCCATTGGTACGCTGTTGTGGACTCTGCATCCATTGGTACGCTGTTGTGGACTCTGCATCCATTGGTACGCTGTTGCGGACTCTGCATCCATTGGTACGCTGTTGCGGACTCTGCATCCATTGGTACGCTGTTGCGGACTCTGCATCCATTGGTACGCTGTTGCGGACTCTGCATCCATTGGTACGCTGTTGCGGACTCTGCATCCATTGGTACGCTGTTGTGGACTCTGCATCCATTGGTACGCTGTTGTGGACTCTGCATCCATTGGTACGCTGTTGTGGACTCTGCATCCATTGGTACGCTGTTGCGGACTCTGCATCCATTGGTACGCTGTTGCGGACTCTGCATCCATTGGTACGCTGTTGCGGACTCTGCATCCATTGGTACGCTGTTGCGGACTCTGCATCCATTGGTACGCTGTTGTGGACTCTGCATCCATTGGTACGCTGTTGTGGACTCTGCATCCATTGGTACGCTGTTGTGGACTCTGCATCCATTGGTACGCTGTGGCGGACTCTGCATCCATTGGTACGCTGTTGTGGACTCTGCATCCATTGGTACGCTGTTGTGGACTCTGCATCCATTGGTACGCTGTTGCGGACTCTGCATCCATTGGTACGCTGTTGTGGACTCTGCATCCATTGGTACGCTGTTGTGGACTCTGCATCCATTGGTACGCTGTTGCGGACTCTGCATCCATTGGTACGCTGTTGCGGACTCTGCATCCATTGGTACGCTGTTGTGGACTCTGCATCCATTGGTACGCTGTTGTGGACTCTGCATCCATTGGTACGCTGTTGTGGACTCTGCATCCATTGGTACGCTGTGGCGGACTCTGCATCCATTGGTACGCTGTGGCGGACTCTGCATCCATTGGTACGCTGTGGCGGACTCTGCATCCATTGGTACGCTGTGGCGGACTCTGCATCCATTGGTACGCTGTTGTGGACTCTGCATCCATTGGTACGCTGTTGTGGACTCTGCATCCATTGGTACGCTGTTGTGGACTCTGCATCCATTGGTACGCTGTGGCGGAC
>NC_084627.1:6484884-6511559 GCF_033978795.1 Nerophis ophidion
ATTACACTATTATCTATCATTCATTACACTATTATCTATCATTCATTACACTATTATCTATCATTCATTACACTATTATCTATCATTCATGAGACTATTATCTATCATTCATGAGACTATTATCTATCATTCATTACACTATTATCTATCATTCATTACACTATTATCTATCATTCATTACACTATTATCTATCATTCATGAGACTATTATCTATCATTCATTACACTATTATCTATCATTCATTACACTATTATCTATCATTCATTACACTATTATCTATCATTCATTACACTATTATCTATCATTCATGAGACTATTATCTATCATTCATTACACTATTATCTATCATTCATTACACTATTATCTATCATTCATTACACTATTATCTATCATTCATGAGACTATTATCTATCATTCATGAGACTATTATCTATCCTTCATGAGACTATTATCTATCATTCATGAGACTATTATTATGTGCAAGGTTTCTTTATTGCGTGTCTTTAAGTCGCATCATCAAGTGGACGCCAACAACGAGCTCAGCTGGCCAACATAAAGTGAAAGTGAAAGTGAAAGTTGTTCTGCCAGGGCAGAGAAGGCGTGTGTCAGCACTTTATTGACGAGCGGCCATCTTGGCCTTCTTGGCCTTCACCTTGCAGCTCGCCAAGGCGGCGCTCTCGCCCACCTGCTTGCCTCGCTCAGGTGGCGGCCCAGCACACACGGCGTCTGCTCGCTGGCTCCGCCCCTCCATCCACCTGTGGGACCACACCAGCTGTTGGTGGGGGGGTGGGGAGGGGGTTTTGTGTAAGTCTGTGTGTGTAGTCTGTGTGAGTAGTCTGTGTGAGTGTGTGTAGTCTGTGTGTAGTCTGTGTGAGTGTGTGTAGTCTGTGTGAGTGTGTGTAGTCTGTGTGAGTAGTCTGTGTGAGTGTGTGTAGTCTGTGTGTAGTCTGTGTGAGTGTGTGTAGTCTGTGTGAGTGTGTAGTCTGTGTGAGTGTGTAGTCTGTGTGAGTGTGTAGTCTGTGTGAGTGTAGTTTGTGTGCGTGTAGTCTGTGTGAGTGTGTAGTCTGTGTGAGTGTGTGTAGTCTGTGTGAGTGTGTAGTCTGTGTGAGTGTGTGTAGTCTGTGTGAGTGTGTAGTCTGTGTGAGTGTGTAGTCTGTGTGTGTGTAGTCTGTGTGAGTGTGTAGTCTGTGTGAGTGTGTAGTCTGTGTGAGTGTGTAGTCTGTGTGAGTGTGTGTAGTCTGTGTGAGTGTGTAGTCTGTGTGAGTGTGTAGTCTGTGTGAGTGTGTAGTCTGTGTGAGTGTGTGTAGTCTGTGTGAGTGTGTAGTCTGTGTGTAGTCTGTGTGAGTGTGTAGTCTGTGTGAGTGTGTAGTCTGTGTGTAGTCTGTGTGAGTGTGTGTAGTCTGTGTGAGTGTGTAGTCTGTGTGAGTGTGTAGTCTGTGTGAGTGTGTAGTCTGTGTGAGTGTGTGTAGTCTGTGTGAGTGTGTAGTCTGTGTGTAGTCTGTGTGAGTGTGTAGTCTGTGTGAGTGTGTAGTCTGTGTGAGTGTGTGTAGTCTGTGTGAGTGTGTAGTCTGTGTGTAGTCTGTGTGAGTGTGTAGTCTGTGTGTAGTCTGTGTAGCCTGTGTGTAGTCTGTGTGAGTGTGTGTAGCCTGTGTGTAGTCTGTGTGAGTGTGTGTAGCCTGTGTGAGTGTGTAGTCTGTGTGAGTGTGTAGTCTGTGTGAGTGTGTAGTCTGTGTGTAGTTTGTGTAGCCTGTGTGTAGTCTGTGTGAGTGTGTGTGGCCTGTGTGTAGCCTGTGTGAGTGTGTAGTCTGTGTGAGTGTGTAGTCTGTGTGAGTGTGTAGTCTGTGTGAGTGTTTGATTGATTGATTGACACTTGTATTAGTAGATTGCACAGTACAGTACATATTATGTACAATTGACCACTAAATGGTAACACCCCAATAACTTGTTTAAGTCGGGGTCCACCTTCATCAATTCATGGTACAAATATAGTGTGTAGTCTGTATGAGTAGTCTGTGTACGTAAGTCTGTGTGTAGCCTGTGTGAGTGTGTGTGTGTGTGTGTGTGTGTGTGTTTGTGTAGTCTGTGTACGTAAGTCTGTGTGTGTAGTCTGTGTGAGTGTGTGTGTAGTCTGTGTGTAGCCTGTGTGAGTGTGTGTGTGTGTGGCGTGTGTGAATGTGTGTAGTCTGTGTGTAGCCTGTGTGAGTGTGTGTGTAGTCTGTGTGTAGCCTATGTGAGTGTGTGTGTGTAGTCTGTGTGTAGCCTGTGTGAGTGTGTGTGTAGTCTGTGTGTAGCCTATGTGAGTGTGTGTGTGTAGTCTGTGTGTAGCCTGTGTGAGTGTGTGTAGTCTGTGTGTAGTCTGTGTGAGTGTGTGTAGTCTGTGTGAGTGTGTAGTCTGAGCGTGCATGTGAGTGTTTGTGTGTGTTTAAGTCTGTGTGAGTAGTCTGTGTGTAGCCTGTGTGTGTGTGTGTGTGTGTGTGTGTGTGTAGTCTGAGCGTGCACGTGAGTGTTTGTGTGTGTTTAAGTCTGTGTGAGTAGTCTGTGTGTAGCCTGTGTGTGTGTGTGTGTGTGTGTGTGTGTGTGTAGTCTGAGCGTGCACGTGAGTGTGTGTGTGTGTTTAAGTCTGTGTGAGTAGTCTGTGTGTAGCCTGTGAGAGTGTGTGTGTGTGTGTAGTCTGAGCGTGCACGTGAGTGTTTGTGTGTGTTTAAGTCTTTGTGAGTAGTCTGTGTGTAGCCTGTGTGTGTGTGTGTGTGTGTGTGTGTGTAGCCTGTGAGAGTGTGTGTGTGTGTGTAGTCTGAGCGTGCACGTGAGTGTTTGTGTGTGTGTTTAAGTCTGTGTGAGTAGTCTGTGTGTAGCCTGTGTGAGAGTGTGTGTGTGTGTGTGTGTGTAGTCTGAGCGTGCACGTGAGTGTTTGTGTGTGTTTAAGTCTTTGTGAGTAGTCTGTGTGTAGCCTGTGTGTGTGTGTGTGTGTGTGTGTGTGTGGTCTGAGCGTGCATGTGAGTGTTTGTGTGTGTTTAAGTCTGTGTGAGTAGTCTGTGTGTAGCCTGTGTGAGAGTGTGTGTGTGTGTGTGTAGTCTGAGCGTGCACGTGAGTGTGTGTGTGTGTTTAAGTCTGTGTGAGTAGTCTGTGTGTAGCCTGTGTGTGTGTGTGTGTGTGTGTGTGTGTGTAGTCTGAGCGTGCACGTGAGTGTTTGTGTGTGTTTAAGTCTGTGTGAGTAGTCTGTGTGTAGCCTGTGTGTGTGTGTGTGTGTGTGTGTGTGTGTAGTCTGAGCGTGCACGTGAGTGTGTGTGTGTGTTTAAGTCTGTGTGAGTAGTCTGTGTGTAGCCTGTGAGAGTGTGTGTGTGTGTGTAGTCTGAGCGTGCACGTGAGTGTTTGTGTGTGTTTAAGTCTTTGTGAGTAGTCTGTGTGTAGCCTGTGTGTGTGTGTGTGTGTGTGTGTGTGTAGTCTGAGCGTGCATGTGAGTGTTTGTGTGTGTTTAAGTCTGTGTGAGTAGTCTGTGTGTAGCCTGTGTGAGAGTGTGTGTGTGTGTGTGTGTGTAGTCTGAGCGTGCACGTGAGTGTGTGTGCGTGTTTAAGTCTGTGTGAGTAGTCTGTGTGTAGCCTGTGAGAGTGTGTGTGTGTGTGTAGTCTGAGCGTGCACGTGAGTGTTTGTGTGTGTGTTTAAGTCTGTGTGAGTAGTCTGTGTGTAGCCTGTGAGAGTGTGTGTGTGTGTGTAGTCTGAGCGTGCACGTGAGTGTTTGTGTGTGTTTAAGTCTTTGTGAGTAGTCTGTGTGTAGCCTGTGTGTGTGTGTGTAGTCTGAGCGTGCACGTGAGTGTTTGTGTGTGTTTAAGTCTTTGTGAGTAGTCTGTGTGTAGCCTGTGTGTGTGTGTGTGTGTAGTCTGAGCGTGCATGTGAGTGTTTGTGTGTGTTTAAGTCTTTGTGAGTAGTCTGTGTGTAGCCTGTGTGTGTGTGTGTGTGTAGTCTGAGCGTGCATGTGAGTGTTTGTGTGTGTTTAAGTCTGTGTGAGTAGTCTGTGTGTAGCCTGTGTGAGAGTGTGTGTGTGTGTGTGTGTGTAGTCTGAGCGTGCACGTGAGTGTGTGTGCGTGTTTAAGTCTGTGTGAGTAGTCTGTGTGTAGCCTGTGAGAGTGTGTGTGTGTGTGTAGTCTGAGCGTGCACGTGAGTGTTTGTGTGTGTTTAAGTCTGTGTGAGTAGTCTGTGTGTAGCCTGTGTGAGAGTGTGTGTGTGTGTGTGTGTGTAGTCTGAGCGTGCACGTGAGTGTGTGTGCGTGTTTAAGTCTGTGTGAGTAGTCTGTGTGTAGCCTGTGAGAGTGTGTGTGTGTGTGTAGTCTGAGCGTGCACGTGAGTGTTTGTGTGTGTTTAAGTCTGTGTGAGTAGTCTGTGTGTAGCCTGTGAGAGTGTGTGTGTGTGTGTAGTCTGAGCGTGCACGTGAGTGTTTGTGTGTGTTTAAGTCTGTGTGAGTAGTCTGTGTGTAGCCTGTGTGAGAGTGTGTGTGTGTGTGTGTGTGTGTAGTCTGAGCGTGCACGTGAGTGTTTGTGTGTGTGTTTAAGTCTGTGTGAGTAGTCTGTGTGTAGCCTGTGAGAGTGTGTGTGTGTGTGTAGTCTGAGCGTGCACGTGAGTGTTTGTGTGTGTTTAAGTCTTTGTGAGTAGTCTGTGTGTAGCCTGTGTGTGTGTGTGTAGTCTGAGCGTGCACGTGAGTGTTTGTGTGTGTTTAAGTCTTTGTGAGTAGTCTGTGTGTAGCCTGTGTGTGTGTGTGTGTGTAGTCTGAGCGTGCATGTGAGTGTTTGTGTGTGTTTAAGTCTTTGTGAGTAGTCTGTGTGTAGCCTGTGTGTGTGTGTGTGTGTAGTCTGAGCGTGCATGTGAGTGTTTGTGTGTGTTTAAGTCTGTGTGAGTAGTCTGTGTGTAGCCTGTGTGAGAGTGTGTGTGTGTGTGTGTGTGTAGTCTGAGCGTGCACGTGAGTGTGTGTGCGTGTTTAAGTCTGTGTGAGTAGTCTGTGTGTAGCCTGTGAGAGTGTGTGTGTGTGTGTAGTCTGAGCGTGCACGTGAGTGTTTGTGTGTGTTTAAGTCTGTGTGAGTAGTCTGTGTGTAGCCTGTGTGTGTGTGTGTGTGTGTGTGTGTGTGTGTGTGTGTGCAGTCTGAGCGTGCACGTGAGTGTGTGTGTTGAAGTGTGTGAGTGTGTGCAGGGGGCGGGGCGGGGCAGTTACCTGCGGAGCGGCGCCAGCTGGCAGGTACAAGTCCAGGGGTTGTTGTTGAGCGTGAAGTTGGCGAGTGTGGCCAAGTTGAGAGTCGGGGGCAGCGAGTGCAGTTTGTTGTTGTCCAGGTGCAGCGAGGTGAGCGCGGTCACGCCCTCAAAGGCGGCGGGGGACATCTGCAGGAAGAGAAGAGTGGTCAACACGGGCAGTTTGTGGTCCCGCCCACAAAGTGGCGGCGGGGGACGACATGTGCAGCAAGAGAAGAGCGCTGAAGACGGACAGGCGCTAAAAGCTTCGTCCAGGTGTGACTCCACAAAGAGAGAAAAGCTCTTTGGAAATTTCCAGTGCGGTGCCGCCATCCAGCAGGAAAATGGCCGGCGTCCAGCCTGTGGCGGGAAGTGTTTGTGTGCGCAGGCTAAAAGTAGCGTGTTTACCTGGCCTGTGGAAAGAAAGATGGAGTGTGGCCCCGCCCACTGACCTTCTCCAGGCCCATGTGGTCCAAGTGGAGCTTCTCCACGTAGCGGCCGAAGCTGCGGAAGGCGTGGTCGGGGAGGCTCCTCACGGGGTTCCTGCTCAGCGCCAACTCCTCCAGCACACGCAGCTTGCTGAGGGCGGCGGCGGGGTAGGCAGCCATCTTGTTGCGGTCCAGGTGCAGCACGGCCAGGTTCTCCACGCCGTCCAGGGAGCCGGCGTGCAGCGTGCTCAGCTCGTTCCCGCTCAGGTGCAGCCAGCGCAGATCTTTGGCGCCGGCGAAGACTCCGGGCCGCAGCTGGCGAAGCTTGTTGTGGTCCAGGCGCAGCACGAAGAGGTTGACCAGCGGCGAGAAGATTCCCTTGGCCAGCTCGCCCAGCCGGTTGTGGTCCAGGTGGAGGTAGGTGAGCTGGGCCAGGTCGTCGAAGGCGGAGGGCTGGATGCTGCTGATGTGGTTGTGGGACAGGTAAAGGTAGACCAGCTTGGTCAGCCCCTTGAAGGCGTGCGCGGCGATGTGGCGCAGCTGGCAGTGTTGCATGTGCAGCGACACCAGCCCGCCGCTCTCGCCCAAGGCGCCGCTGGGAACTCCGCCCAGCGCGTTCCTCTGCAGGTTGAGCAGCCGGGTGGACTGGGACACGCGGGGGATCTTCTTCAGGCCCACGCCGTCGCAGATGACGTGCTGCAGGTCGCCGTGGCAATGGCAGGGGCGCGGGCACTGGCTGGGCGCCCCCCCGGCCATCCAAAAGGTGCCCAGCAGCAGCAGCAGCGGGCAACTGAGGCGCCGCATGTCGTCCTCGCGCAGACTGAGTGGGCGGCCGCTCTGGCACGGGGGAAAGGGGAGTGGGCGGAGTCCTGATGGAGGGAGGGGGGACGCCCCTCAGCCAAACACTGCTCGCATTGACAAGCTCCGTGAGAGGAAGTGTGACCTCTCTTCATCCCCACATTCCTGCCACCCGACCTTTAACGCCACGCTCCGAGGGAACGCCACACCTTCACATTCATGAGGAGGCAGGGCCCTTTTTTTTACATTCTGAAGGCTAAAAGGACACTAGCGAGAGGCAGCTCACAGGAGTGCCCTTCAAAGCCTCTAAAACACCTTCAAAACCCTCCATCAACGTTTTATACACCTAATGACACCTTCATAACAATATGTAATATGTACAAAAGACACACTGCATGTATATATACATATATATATATATATATACATATATATATATATATATATATATATATATATATATCTTGATTGGATTATCCAGAGAATAGTGCTCGATACCGTGGTAGAGCGCAATATATATCATCAAAAACCTCCTAATGATTGAGGGAACCCCTCATGAAACAGATCTGTAGAGATGAAGTAGTCTTGTGATTTTTTTCCCACACCTACATATATATATATATATATATATATGTATGTATATATACATATATATATATATATATATACATGTATATATACATATATATATATATGTATACATATATATATATATATATGTATATATACATATATATATATGTATATATGTATATATACATATATATATATATATATATATACATGTATATATACATATATATATATGTATATATACATATATATATATATATACATGTATATATACATATATATATATATGTATACATATATATATATATATATGTATATATACATATATATATATGTATATATGTATATATACATATATATATATATATATATATATATACATGTATATATACTGTACATATATATATATGTATATATACATATATATATATATATATATATATATGTATACATATATATATATATATATATATACATATATATATATATATATATATATATATATATATATATGTATATATATATATATATATATAGTGTAGTAAGAGACAGGTTGATAAGAAGATGTAATAAAGTATAAACATGATGTAGATAGGATATGGAACCACAGAAAACAGTCCTGTGACCTTCTGTGGCTCGCCCTTGGACAACCTGGAGAGGAAGTGTGAGACTGTGGGCTACATCATGGACCACACTGAGGTAGCGCCCACTCTCCCACTCACCCACACTCCCACTCACCCACACTCCCACTCACCCACTCACCCACTTACCCACTCGGCCACTCAGCCACTCTCCCACTCGGCCACTCACCCACTCACCCACTCTCCCACTCACCCACTCACCCACGCTCCCACTCTCCCACTCTCCCAATCAGCCACTCACCCACGCTCCCACTCACCCTCTCTCCCACTCGGCCACTCACCCACTCTCCCTGTCTCTTCCTTGCCCACTCACCCACTCTCCCTCTCTCCCACTCACCCACTCGGCCACTCACCAACTCTCCCACTCTCCCTCTTTTCCACTCACCCACTCACCCACTCGCTCACTCACCCACTCACCCACTCACCCACTCTCCCACTCTCCCACTCAGCCACTCACCCACTCTCCCGCTCACCGACTCAACCACTCTCCCTCTCTCCCACTCACCCACTCGCTCACTCACCCACTCTCCCACTCACCAACTCTCTCCCTCCCTCCCACTCACCCACTCGCTCACTCACCCACTCGGCCACTCACTCACTCACCAACTCTCCCACTCTCCCTCTCTCCCACTCACCCACTCGCTCACTCTCCCATTCGGCCGCTCACCCACTCACCCACTCACCCACTCACCAACTCTCCCACTCTCCCTCTCTCCCACTCACCCACTCGCTCACTCTCCCATTCGGCCACTCACCCACTCACCCACTCACCCACTCGGCCACTCACCCACTCACCAACTCTCCCACTCTCCCTCTCTCCCACTCACTCACTCACCCACTCTCCCACTCACCCATTTGCTCACTCGGCCACTCGCCCACTCGGCCACTCGCCCACTCGGCCACTCGCCCACTCTCCCACTCGCCCACTCGGCCACTCACCCACTCGGCCACTCTCCCACTCTCCCACTCGGCCACTCACCCACTCTCCCACTCACCCACTCACCAACTCTCCCACTCTCCCTCTCTCCCACTCACTCACTCACCCACTCTCCCACTCTCCCACTCACCCATTTGCTCACTCGGCCACTCGCCCACTCTCCCACTCGCCCACTCACCCACTCGGCCACTCTCCCACTCTCCCACTCGGCCACTCACCCACTCTCCCACTCACCCACTCACCCACTCACCAACTCTCCCACTCTCCCACTCTCCCTCTCTCCCACTCACTCACTCACCCACTCTCCCACTCTCCCACTCTCCCACTCACCCATTTGCTCACTCGGCCACTCGCCCACTCGGCCACTCGCCCACTCTCCCACTCGCCCACTCGGCCACTCACCCACTCGGCCACTCGCCCACTCTCCCACTCGCCCACTCGGCCACTCACCCACTCGCCCACTCTCCCACTCGGCTACTCTCCCACTCACCCACTCACCCACTCGGCCACTCACCCACTCACCCACTCTCCCACTCACCCACTCACCCACTCGGCCACTCTCCCACTCACCCACTCTCCCACTCGCTCACTCACCCACTCACCCACGCTCCCACTCTCCCTCTCTCCCACTCTCCCACTCTCCCACTCGCCCACTCTCCCACTCACCCACTCTCCCACTCTCCCACTCACCCTTTCTCCCACTCTCCCACTCGGCCACTCGGCCACTCGACCACTCTCCCACTCACCCTTTCTCCCACTCGGCCACTCGCCCACTCTCCCACTCGCCCACTCGGCCACTCGCCCACTTCGCCCACTCGGCTACTCTCCCACTCACCCATTCACCCACTCGGCCACTCTCCCACTCACCCACTCTCCCACTCTCCCACTCTCCCACTCACCCACTCACCCACTCGGCCACTCTCCCACTCACCCACTCTCCCACTCTCCCACTCTCCCACTCGCCCACTCACCCTTTCTCCCACTCACCCACTCGGCCACTCGCCCACTCGGCCACTCGACCACTCTCCCACTCACTCTTTCTCCCACTCTCCCACTCTCCCACTCGGCCACTCTCCCACTCACCCTTTCTCCCACTCACCCTTTGTCCCACTCGGCCACTCGGCCACTCTCCCACTCACCCTTTGTCCCACTCGGCCACTCGGCCACTCTCCCCCAGCACATTTCCCCAGCCAAAGAGTGGGTGACAGGTAGTGGGCGTGTCCACAGGCAAAGATTGTGAACCCCAGCAGCGGGGAGATGGTTCCTCTGGGCTGTTCAGGGGAGATCCTGATCCGTGGCTACTGTGTGATGAGGGGCTACTGGGGCGACCCCCACGCCACACACCTGTCCATCACTCAGGAGGGATGGTACAAGACCGGGTGAGTCCGCCACACCCACACCTGCTGGCACACTGCTCCTATACGTGTGTGTGTGTGTGTGTGTGTGTGTGTGTGTGTGTGTGTGTGTGTGTGTGTGTGTGTGTGTGTGTGTGTGTGTGTGTGTGTGTGTGCCAGGTGGTGGGGGTGGAAGACCCCCGCATGGGGGAAGAAGTTTGTGCATGTGTGAAAGTGGCAGATGACCAGGAACTCACTGAGGACGACATCAAGAATTTCTGCAAAGGAAAGGTAAGTGTCACCTCAAGTGTCACTTCCAATGTCACCTCAAATGTCACTCTGAGTGTCACCTCAAGTGTCACCTCAAGTGTCACCTCAAGTTTCATCTCAAGTGTCACTCTGAGTGTCACCTCAAGTGTCACCTCAAGTGTCACTTCCAATGTCACCTCGAATGTCACTCTGAGTGTCACCTCAAGTGTCACCTCCAATGTCACTCTGAGTGTCACCTCAAGTGTCACCTCAAGTGTCACCTCAAGTTTCATCTCAAGTGTCACTCTGAGTGTCACCTCAAGTGTCACCTCGAGTTTCACTTCAAGTGTCACTTCCAATGTCACCTCAAATGTCACTCTGAGTGTCTCCTCAAGTGTCACCTTGAGTTTCACCTCAAGTGTCACCTTGAGTTTCACCCTATCAAGTGTCACCTTAATTGTCACCTCAAGTGTCATCTCAAGTTTCACCTCAAGTGTCACTTCAACTGTCACCTCAAGTGTCACCTTAATTGTCACCTCAAGTGTCATCTCAAGTTTCACCTCAAGTGTCACTTCAACTGTCACCTCAAGTGTCAGCCTTATAAGTGTCGCCTCAAATGTCACCTCAAGTGTCACCCTAACAAATGTCACCTCAAATGTCACCCTAACAAGTGTCACCCTAATGAGTGTCACCTCAAATGTCACCTCAAGTGTCACCTCCAGTTTCACCTTAACGAGTTTCACCTCAATTGTCAACTCAAGTGTCACCTCAACTTTCACCCAAGTGTTACCCTAACAAGTATCACCCTAACAAGTGTCGCCCTAACAAGTGTCACCCTAACAAGTGTGCTCCTAACGAGTGTCACCCTCACAAGTGTCGCCCTAACACGTGTCACCCTAACAAGTGTCACCCTAACAAGTGTGGTCCTAACAAATGTTGCCCTAACAAGTGTCACCCTAACAAGTGTCACCCTAACGAGTGTGTTCCTAACGAGTGTCACCCTAACAAGTGTCACCCTAACAAGTGTGGCCCTAACAAGTGTCACCCTAACAAGTGTCGCCCTAACAAGTGTGTTCCTAACAGGTGTCGCCCTAACAAGTGTGGTCCTAACAAGTGTTGCCCTAACAAGTGTCACCCTCACAAGTGTCACCCTAACAAGTGTGGCCCTAACAAGTGTCACCCTAACAAGTGTCACCCTAACAAGTGTGTTCCTAACAGGTGTCGCCCTAACAAGTGTGTTCCTAACAGGTGTCGCCCTAACAAGTGTGGTCCTAACGAGTGTGGCCCTAACGAGTGTCACCCTAACAAGTGTCACCCTAACAAGTGTCACACTAACAAGTGTGGTCCTAACGAGTGTCACCCTCACAAGTGTCGCCCTAACACGTGTCACCCTAACAAGTGTCACCCTCACAAGTGTCACCCTCACAAGTGTCACCCTAACAAGTGTCACCCTCACAAGTGTCACCCTAACAAGTGTGGCCCTAACAAGTGTCACCCTAACAAGTGTCACCCTAACAAGTGTGTTCCTAACAGGTGTCGCCCTAACAAGTGTGTTCCTAACAAGTGTTGCCCTAACAAGTGTGGTCCTAACGAGTGTGGCCCTAACGAGTGTCACCCTAACAAGTGTCACCCTAACAAGTGTCACCCTAACAAGTGTGGTCCTAACGAGTGTCACCCTCACAAGTGTCGCCCTAACACGTGTCACCCTAACAAGTGTCACCCTCACAAGTGTCACCCTAACAAGTGTGGCCCTAACAAGTGTGGCCCTAACAAGTGTCACCCTAACAAGTGTCACCCTCACAAGTGTCACCCTAACAAGTGTGGCCCTAACAAGTGTGGCCCTAACAAGTGTCACCCTAACAAGTGTCACCCTAACAAGTGTCACCCTAACAAGTGTGTTCCTAACAGGTGTCGCCCTAACAAGTGTGTTCCTAACAGGTGTCGCCCTAACAAGTGTGGTCCTAACGAGTGTGGCCCTAACGAGTGTCACCCTAACAAGTGTCACCCTAACAAGTGTCACACTAACAAGTGTGGTCCTAACGAGTGTCACCCTCACAAGTGTCGCCCTAACACGTGTCACCCTAACAAGTGTCACCCTCACAAGTGTCACCCTCACAAGTGTCACCCTAACAAGTGTCACCCTCACAAGTGTCACCCTAACAAGTGTGGCCCTAACAAGTGTCACCCTAACAAGTGTGGCCCTAAGAAGTGTCACCCTAACGAGCGTGTGTGTGTTGCAGCTGTCCCACTTCAAGGTTCCTCACTAAGGAGTGTGGCCCTAACGAGCGTGTGTGTGTTGCAGCTGTCCTGCTTCAAAGTTATTCGCTAACAAGTGTCACCCTAATGAGTGTGGCCCTAACGATGTGTGGCTCTAAGGAGCGTGTGTGTGTTGCAGCTGTCCTGCTTCAAGGTTCCTCACTAAGGAGTGTGGCCCTAACAATTGTCACCCTAAGGAGTGTGGCCCTAACCAGTGTGTGTGTGTGTTGCAGCTGTCCTGCTTCAAAGTTATTCGCTAACAAATGTCACCCTAATGAGTGTGGCCCTAACGATGTGTGGCTCTAAAGAGTGTGGCCCTAATGAGTGTGGCCCTAACGATGTGTGGCTCTAAAGAGTGTGGCCCTAAGGAATGTGGCCCTAACGATGTGTGGCTCTAAAGAGTGTGGCCCTAAGGAATGTGGCCCTAACGATGTGTGGCTCTAAAGAGTGTGGCCCTAAGGAGCGTGTGTGTGTTGCAGCTGTCCTGCTTCAAAGTTCCTCGCTAACAAGCGTGGCCCTAACCAGTGTCACCCTAATGAGTGTGGCCTTAACGGGTGTGGCCCTAACGGGTGTGGCCCTAATGAGTGTGGCCCTAACGGGTGTGGCCTTAACGGGTGTGGCCCTAACGGGTGTGGCCCTAATGAGTGTGGCCCTAACGGGTGTGGCCCTAACGGGTGTGGCCCTAACGGGTGTGGCCCTAACGGGTATGGCCCTAATGAGTGTGGCCCTAACGGGTGTGGCCCTAATGAGTGTGGCCCTAATGAGTGTGGCCCTAATGAGTGTGGCCCTAACGGGTGTGGCCCTAATGAGTGTGGCCCTAATGAGTGTGGCCCTAACGGGTGTGGCCCTAATGAGTGTGGCCCTAATGAGTGTGGCCCTAACGGGTGTGGCCCTAATGAGTGTGGCCCAACGATTGTGACCCTAAAGGGTGTGGCCCTAAGGCCCTAAGGAGTGTGTGTGTGTTGCAGGTGTCCCACTTCAAGGTCCCTCGCTACGTGGTGTTTGTGGGCGTGGCCCTAAGGAGTGTGTGTGTGTGTGTGTGTTGCAGGTGTCCCACTTCAAGGTCCCTCGCTACGTGGTGTTTGTGGGCGTGGCCCTAAGGAGTGTGTGTGTGTGTGTGTTGCAGGTGTCCCACTTCAAGGTCCCTCGCTACGTGGTGTTTGTGGGCGTGGCCCTAAGGAGTGTGTGTGTGTGTGTGTGTTGCAGGTGTCCCACTTCAAGGTCCCTCGCTACGTGGTGTTTGTGGGCGTGGCCCTAAGGAGTGTGTGTGTGTGTGTGTGTTGCAGGTGTCCCACTTCAAGGTCCCTCGCTACGTGGTGTTTGTGGGCGTGGCCCTAAGGAGTGTGTGTGTGTGTGTGTGTTGCAGGTGTCCCACTTCAAGGTCCCTCGCTACGTGGTGTTTGTGGGCGTGGCCCTAAGGAGTGTGTGTGTGTGTGTGTGTGTTGCAGGTGTCCCACTTCAAGGTCCCTCGCTACGTGGTGTTTGTGGGCGTGGCCCTAAGGTGTGTGTGTGTGTGTGTGTTGCAGGTGTGCCACTTCAAGGTCCCTCGCTACGTGGTGTTTGTGGGCGTGGCCCTAAGGAGTGTGTGTGTGTGTGTGTGTGTTGCAGGTGTCCCACTTCAAGGTCCCTCGCTACGTGGTGTTTGTGGGCGTGGCCCTAAGGAGTGTGTGTGTGTGTGTGTGTTGCAGGTGTCCCACTTCAAGGTCCCTCGCTACGTGGTGTTTGTGGGCGTGGCCCTAAGGAGTGTGTGTGTGTGTGTGTGTTGCAGGTGTCCCACTTCAAGGTCCCTCACTACGTGGTGTTTGTGGGCGTGGCCCTAAGGAGTGTGTGTGTGTGTGTGTTGCAGGTGTCCCACTTCAAGGTCCCTCGCTACGTGGTGTTTGTGGGTGTGGCCCTAAGGAGTGTGTGTGTGTGTGTGTTGCAGGTGTCCCACTTCAAGGTCCCTCGCTATGTGGTGTTTGTGGGCGTGGCCCTAAGGAGTGTGTGTGTGTGTGTGTTGCAGGTGTCCCACTTCAAGGTCCCTCGCTATGTGGTGTTTGTGGGCGTGGCCCTAAGGAGTGTGTGTGTGTGTGTGTGTGTTGCAGGTGTGCCACTTCAAGGTCCCTCGCTACGTGGTGTTTGTGGGCGTGGCCCTAAGGAGTGTGTGTGTGTGTGTGTTGCAGGTGTCCCACTTCAAGGTCCCTCGCTATGTGGTGTTTGTGGGCGTGGCCCTAAGGTGTGTGTGTGTGTGTGTGTGTTGCAGGTGTCCCACTTCAAGGTCCCTCGCTACGTGGTGTTTGTGGGCGTGGCCCTAAGGAGTGTGTGTGTGTGTGTGTTGCAGGTGTCCCACTTCAAGGTCCCTCGCTACGTGGTGTTTGTGGGCGTGGCCCTAAGGAGTGTGTGTGTGTGTGTGTTGCAGGTGTCCCACTTCAAGGTCCCTCGCTATGTGGTGTTTGTGGGCGTGGCCCTAAGGTGTGTGTGTGTGTGTGTGTGTTGCAGGTGTCCCACTTCAAGGTCCCTCGCTACGTGGTGTTTGTGGGTGTGGCCCTAAGGAGTGTGTGTGTGTGTGTGTTGCAGGTGTCCCACTTCAAGGTCCCTCGCTATGTGGTGTTTGTGGGCGTGGCCCTAAGGAGTGTGTGTGTGTGTGTGTGTTGCAGGTGTCCCACTTCAAGGTCCCTCGCTACGTGGTGTTTGTGGGCGTGGCCCTAAGGAGTGTGTGTGTGTGTGTGTGTGTTGCAGGTGTCCCACTTCAAGGTCCCTCGCTATGTGGTGTTTGTGGGCGTGGCCCTAAGGAGTGTGTGTGTGTGTGTGTTGCAGGTGTCCCACTTCAAGGTCCCTCGCTACGTGGTGTTTGTGGGCGTGGCCCTAAGGAGTGTGTGTGTGTGTGTGTTGCAGGTGTCCCACTTCAAGGTCCCTCGCTATGTGGTGTTTGTGGGCGTGGCCCTAAGGAGTGTGTGTGTGTGTGTGTTGCAGGTGTCCCACTTCAAGGTCCCTCGCTATGTGGTGTTTGTGGGCGTGGCCCTAAGGAGTGTGTGTGTGTGTGTGTTGCAGGTGTCCCACTTCAAGGTCCCTCGCTACGTGGTGTTTGTGGGCGTGGCCCTAAGGAGTGTGTGTGTGTGTGTGTTGCAGGTGTCCCACTTCAAGGTCCCTCGCTACGTGGTGTTTGTGGGCGTGGCCCTAAGGAGTGTGTGTGTGTGTGTTGCAGGTGTCCCACTTCAAGGTCCCTCGCTACGTGGTGTTTGTGGGCGTGGCCCTAAGGAGTGTGTGTGTGTGTGTGTGTGTTGCAGGTGTCCCACTTCAAGGTCCCTCGCTACGTGGTGTTTGTGGGCGTGGCCCTAAGGAGTGTGTGTGTGTGTGTGTGTTGCAGGTGTCCCACTTCAAGGTCCCTCGCTACGTGGTGTTTGTGGGCGTGGCCCTAAGGAGTGTGTGTGTGTGTGTGTGTGTGTTGCAGGTGTCCCACTTCAAGGTCCCTCGCTACGTGGTGTTTGTGGGCGTGGCCCTAAGGAGTGTGTGTGTGTGTGTGTTGCAGGTGTCCCACTTCAAGGTCCCTCGCTACGTGGTGTTTGTGGGCGTGGCCCTAAGGAGTGTGTGTGTGTGTGTTGCAGGTGTCCCACTTCAAGGTCCCTCGCTATGTGGTGTTTGTGGGCGTGGCCCTAAGGAGTGTGTGTGTGTGTGTGTGTGTTGCAGGTGTCCCACTTCAAGGTCCCTCGCTACGTGGTGTTTGTGGGCGTGGCCCTAAGGAGTGTGTGTGTGTGTGTGTGTTGCAGGTGTCCCACTTCAAGGTCCCTCGCTACGTGGTGTTTGTGGGCGTGGCCCTAAGGAGTGTGTGTGTGTGTGTGTGTTGCAGGTGTCCCACTTCAAGGTCCCTCGCTACGTGGTGTTTGTGGGCGTGGCCCTAAGGAGTGTGTGTGTGTGTGTGTGTTGCAGGTGTCCCACTTCAAGGTCCCTCGCTACGTGGTGTTTGTGGGCGTGGCCCTAAGGAGTGTGTGTGTGTGTGTGTGTTGCAGGTGTCCCACTTCAAGGTCCCTCGCTACGTGGTGTTTGTGGGCGTGGCCCTAAGGAGTGTGTGTGTGTGTGTGTGTTGCAGGTGTCCCACTTCAAGGTCCCTCGCTACGTGGTGTTTGTGGGCGTGGCCCTAAGGAGTGTGTGTGTGTGTGTGTGTTGCAGGTGTCCCACTTCAAGGTCCCTCGCTACGTGGTGTTTGTGGGCGTGGCCCTAAGGTGTGTGTGTGTGTGTGTGTGTTGCAGGTGTCCCACTTCAAGGTCCCTCGCTATGTGGTGTTTGTGGGCGTGGCCCTAAGGAGTGTGTGTGTGTGTGTGTGTTGCAGGTGTCCCACTTCAAGGTCCCTCGCTACGTGGTGTTTGTGGGCGTGGCCCTAAGGTGTGTGTGTGTGTGTGTGTTGCAGGTGTGCCACTTCAAGGTCCCTCGCTACGTGGTGTTTGTGGGCGTGGCCCTAAGGAGTGTGTGTGTGTGTGTGTGTGTTGCAGGTGTCCCACTTCAAGGTCCCTCGCTACGTGGTGTTTGTGGGCGTGGCCCTAAGGAGTGTGTGTGTGTGTGTGTGTTGCAGGTGTCCCACTTCAAGGTCCCTCGCTACGTGGTGTTTGTGGGCGTGGCCCTAAGGAGTGTGTGTGTGTGTGTGTGTTGCAGGTGTCCCACTTCAAGGTCCCTCGCTATGTGGTGTTTGTGGGCGTGGCCCTAAGGAGTGTGTGTGTGTGTGTGTGTTGCAGCTGTCCTGCTTCAAAGTTATTCGCTAACAAGTGTCACCCTAATGAGTGTGGCCCTAACGATGTGTGGCTCTAAGGAGCGTGTGTGTGTTGCAGCTGTCCTGCTTCAAGGTTCCTCACTAAGGAGTGTGGCCCTAACAATTGTCACCCTAAGGAGTGTGGCCCTAACCAGTGTGTGTGTGTGTTGCAGCTGTCCTGCTTCAAAGTTATTCGCTAACAAATGTCACCCTAATGAGTGTGGCCCTAACGATGTGTGGCTCTAAAGAGTGTGGCCCTAATGAGTGTGGCCCTAACGATGTGTGGCTCTAAAGAGTGTGGCCCTAAGGAATGTGGCCCTAACGATGTGTGGCTCTAAAGAGTGTGGCCCTAAGGAATGTGGCCCTAACGATGTGTGGCTCTAAAGAGTGTGGCCCTAAGGAGCGTGTGTGTGTTGCAGCTGTCCTGCTTCAAAGTTCCTCGCTAACAAGCGTGGCCCTAACCAGTGTCACCCTAATGAGTGTGGCCTTAACGGGTGTGGCCCTAACGGGTGTGGCCCTAATGAGTGTGGCCCTAACGGGTGTGGCCCTAACGGGTGTGGCCCTAACGGGTGTGGCCCTAACGGGTATGGCCCTAATGAGTGTGGCCCTAACGGGTGTGGCCCTAATGAGTGTGGCCCTAATGAGTGTGGCCCTAATGAGTGTGGCCCTAACGGGTGTGGCCCTAATGAGTGTGGCCCTAATGAGTGTGGCCCTAACGGGTGTGGCCCTAATGAGTGTGGCCCTAATGAGTGTGGCCCTAACGGGTGTGGCCCTAATGAGTGTGGCCCAACGATTGTGACCCTAAAGGGTGTGGCCCTAAGGCCCTAAGGAGTGTGTGTGTGTTGCAGGTGTCCCACTTCAAGGTCCCTCGCTACGTGGTGTTTGTGGGCGTGGCCCTAAGGAGTGTGTGTGTGTGTGTGTGTTGCAGGTGTCCCACTTCAAGGTCCCTCGCTACGTGGTGTTTGTGGGCGTGGCCCTAAGGAGTGTGTGTGTGTGTGTGTTGCAGGTGTCCCACTTCAAGGTCCCTCGCTACGTGGTGTTTGTGGGCGTGGCCCTAAGGAGTGTGTGTGTGTGTGTGTGTTGCAGGTGTCCCACTTCAAGGTCCCTCGCTACGTGGTGTTTGTGGGCGTGGCCCTAAGGAGTGTGTGTGTGTGTGTGTTGCAGGTGTCCCACTTCAAGGTCCCTCGCTACGTGGTGTTTGTGGGCGTGGCCCTAAGGAGTGTGTGTGTGTGTGTGTGTTGCAGGTGTCCCACTTCAAGGTCCCTCGCTACGTGGTGTTTGTGGGCGTGGCCCTAAGGAGTGTGTGTGTGTGTGTGTGTTGCAGGTGTCCCACTTCAAGGTCCCTCGCTACGTGGTGTTTGTGGGCGTGGCCCTAAGGAGTGTGTGTGTGTGTGTGTTGCAGGTGTCCCACTTCAAGGTCCCTCGCTACGTGGTGTTTGTGGGCGTGGCCCTAAGGAGTGTGTGTGTGTGTGTGTGTTGCAGGTGTCCCACTTCAAGGTCCCTCGCTACGTGGTGTTTGTGGGCGTGGCCCTAAGGAGTGTGTGTGTGTGTGTGTTGCAGGTGTCCCACTTCAAGGTCCCTCGCTACGTGGTGTTTGTGGGCGTGGCCCTAAGGAGTGTGTGTGTGTGTGTGTGTTGCAGGTGTCCCACTTCAAGGTCCCTCGCTACGTGGTGTTTGTGGGCGTGGCCCTAAGGAGTGTGTGTGTGTGTGTGTGTTGCAGGTGTCCCACTTCAAGGTCCCTCGCTACGTGGTGTTTGTGGGCGTGGCCCTAAGGAGTGTGTGTGTGTGTGTGTGTTGCAGGTGTCCCACTTCAAGGTCCCTCGCTACGTGGTGTTTGTGGGCGTGGCCCTAAGGAGTGTGTGTGTGTGTGTGTGTGTTGCAGGTGTCCCACTTCAAGGTCCCTCGCTACGTGGTGTTTGTGGGCGTGGCCCTAAGGTGTGTGTGTGTGTGTGTGTTGCAGGTGTGCCACTTCAAGGTCCCTCGCTACGTGGTGTTTGTGGGCGTGGCCCTAAGGAGTGTGTGTGTGTGTGTGTGTGTTGCAGGTGTCCCACTTCAAGGTCCCTCGCTACGTGGTGTTTGTGGGCGTGGCCCTAAGGAGTGTGTGTGTGTGTGTGTGTTGCAGGTGTCCCACTTCAAGGTCCCTCGCTACGTGGTGTTTGTGGGTGTGGCCCTAAGGAGTGTGTGTGTGTGTGTGTTGCAGGTGTCCCACTTCAAGGTCCCTCGCTATGTGGTGTTTGTGGGCGTGGCCCTAAGGAGTGTGTGTGTGTGTGTGTTGCAGGTGTCCCACTTCAAGGTCCCTCGCTATGTGGTGTTTGTGGGCGTGGCCCTAAGGAGTGTGTGTGTGTGTGTGTGTGTTGCAGGTGTGCCACTTCAAGGTCCCTCGCTACGTGGTGTTTGTGGGCGTGGCCCTAAGGAGTGTGTGTGTGTGTGTGTTGCAGGTGTCCCACTTCAAGGTCCCTCGCTATGTGGTGTTTGTGGGCGTGGCCCTAAGGTGTGTGTGTGTGTGTGTGTGTTGCAGGTGTCCCACTTCAAGGTCCCTCACTACGTGGTGTTTGTGGGCGTGGCCCTAAGGAGTGTGTGTGTGTGTGTGTTGCAGGTGTCCCACTTCAAGGTCCCTCGCTACGTGGTGTTTGTGGGCGTGGCCCTAAGGAGTGTGTGTGTGTGTGTGTTGCAGGTGTCCCACTTCAAGGTCCCTCGCTATGTGGTGTTTGTGGGCGTGGCCCTAAGGTGTGTGTGTGTGTGTGTGTGTTGCAGGTGTCCCACTTCAAGGTCCCTCGCTACGTGGTGTTTGTGGGTGTGGCCCTAAGGAGTGTGTGTGTGTGTGTGTTGCAGGTGTCCCACTTCAAGGTCCCTCGCTATGTGGTGTTTGTGGGCGTGGCCCTAAGGAGTGTGTGTGTGTGTGTGTGTTGCAGGTGTCCCACTTCAAGGTCCCTCGCTACGTGGTGTTTGTGGGCGTGGCCCTAAGGAGTGTGTGTGTGTGTGTGTGTGTTGCAGGTGTCCCACTTCAAGGTCCCTCGCTATGTGGTGTTTGTGGGCGTGGCCCTAAGGAGTGTGTGTGTGTGTGTGTTGCAGGTGTCCCACTTCAAGGTCCCTCGCTATGTGGTGTTTGTGGGCGTGGCCCTAAGGAGTGTGTGTGTGTGTGTGTTGCAGGTGTCCCACTTCAAGGTCCCTCGCTATGTGGTGTTTGTGGGCGTGGCCCTAAGGAGTGTGTGTGTGTGTGTGTTGCAGGTGTCCCACTTCAAGGTCCCTCGCTACGTGGTGTTTGTGGGCGTGGCCCTAAGGAGTGTGTGTGTGTGTGTGTTGCAGGTGTCCCACTTCAAGGTCCCTCGCTACGTGGTGTTTGTGGGCGTGGCCCTAAGGAGTGTGTGTGTGTGTGTTGCAGGTGTCCCACTTCAAGGTCCCTCGCTACGTGGTGTTTGTGGGCGTGGCCCTAAGGAGTGTGTGTGTGTGTGTGTGTGTTGCAGGTGTCCCACTTCAAGGTCCCTCGCTACGTGGTGTTTGTGGGCGTGGCCCTAAGGAGTGTGTGTGTGTGTGTGTGTTGCAGGTGTCCCACTTCAAGGTCCCTCGCTACGTGGTGTTTGTGGGCGTGGCCCTAAGGAGTGTGTGTGTGTGTGTGTGTGTGTTGCAGGTGTCCCACTTCAAGGTCCCTCGCTACGTGGTGTTTGTGGGCGTGGCCCTAAGGAGTGTGTGTGTGTGTGTGTTGCAGGTGTCCCACTTCAAGGTCCCTCGCTACGTGGTGTTTGTGGGCGTGGCCCTAAGGAGTGTGTGTGTGTGTGTTGCAGGTGTCCCACTTCAAGGTCCCTCGCTATGTGGTGTTTGTGGGCGTGGCCCTAAGGAGTGTGTGTGTGTGTGTGTGTGTTGCAGGTGTCCCACTTCAAGGTCCCTCGCTACGTGGTGTTTGTGGGCGTGGCCCTAAGGAGTGTGTGTGTGTGTGTGTGTTGCAGGTGTCCCACTTCAAGGTCCCTCGCTATGTGGTGTTTGTGGGCGTGGCCCTAAGGAGTGTGTGTGTGTGTGTGTTGCAGGTGTCCCACTTCAAGGTCCCTCGCTACGTGGTGTTTGTGGGCGTGGCCCTAAGGAGTGTGTGTGTGTGTGTGTTGCAGGTGTCCCACTTCAAGGTCCCTCGCTACGTGGTGTTTGTGGGCGTGGCCCTAAGGAGTGTGTGTGTGTGTGTGTTGCAGGTGTCCCACTTCAAGGTCCCTCGCTACGTGGTGTTTGTGGGTGTGGCCCTAAGGAATGTGGCCCTAACGATGTGTGGCTCTAAAGAGTGTGGCCCTAAGGAATGTGGCCCTAACGATGTGTGGCTCTAAAGAGTGTGGCCCTAAGGAATGTGGCCCTAACGATGTGTGGCTCTAAAGAGTGTGGCCCTAAGGAGCGTGTGTGTGTTGCAGCTGTCCTGCTTCAAAGTTCCTCGCTAACAAGCGTGGCCCTAACCAGTGTCACCCTAATGAGTGTGGCCTTAACGGGTGTGGCCCTAACGGGTGTGGCCCTAATGAGTGTGGCCCTAACGGGTGTGGCCCTAACGGGTGTGGCCCTAACGGGTGTGGCCCTAACGGGTATGGGCCCTAATGAGTGTGGCCCTAACGGGTGTGGCCCTAATGAGTGTGGCCCTAATGAGTGTGGCCCTAATGAGTGTGGCCCTAACGGGTGTGGCCCCTAATGAGTGTGGCCCTAATGAGTGTGGCCCTAACGGGTGTGGCCCCTAATGAGTGTGGCCCTAATGAGTGTGCCCTAACGGGTGTGGCCCTAATGAGTGTGGCCCAACGATTGTGACCCTAAAGGGTGTGGCCCTAAGGCCCTAAGGAGTGTGTGTGTGTTGCAGGTGTCCCACTTCAAGGTCCCTCGCTACGTGGTGTTTGTGGGCGTGGCCCTAAGGAGTGTGTGTGTGTGTGTGTGTTGCAGGTGTCCCACTTCAAGGTCCCTCGCTACGTGGTGTTTGTGGGCGTGGCCCTAAGGAGTGTGTGTGTGTGTGTGTTGCAGGTGTCCCACTTCAAGGTCCCTCGCTACGTGGTGTTTGTGGGCGTGGCCCTAAGGAGTGTGTGTGTGTGTGTGTTGCAGGTGTCCCACTTCAAGGTCCCTCGCTACGTGGTGTTTGTGGCGTGGCCCTAAGGAGTGTGTGTGTGTGTGTGTGTGTTGCAGGTGTCCCACTTCAAGGTCCCTCGCTACGTGGTGTTTGTGGGCGTGGCCCTAAGGAGTGTGTGTGTGTGTGTGTGTTGCAGGTGTCCCACTTCAAGGTCCCTCGCTACGTGGTGTTTGTGGGCGTGGCCCTAAGGAGTTGTGTGTGTGTGTGTGGTTGCAGGTGTCCCACTTCAAGGTCCCTCACTACGTGGTGTTTGTGGCGTGGCCCTAAGGTGTGTGTGTGTGTGTGTGTGTTGCAGGTGTGCACTTCAAGGTCCCTCGCTACGTGGTGTTTGTGGGCGTGGCCCTAAGGAGTGTGTGTGTGTGTGTGTTGCAGGTGTCCCACTTCAAGGTCCCTCGCTATGTGGTGTTTGTGGGCGTGGCCCTAAGGTGTGTGTGTGTGTGTGTGTTGCAGGTGTGCCACTTCAAGGTCCCTCGCTACGTGGTGTTTGTGGGCGTGGCCCTAAGGAGTGTGTGTGTGTGTGTGTTGTTGCAGGTGTCCCACTTCAAGGTCCCTCGCTACGTGGTGTTTGTGGGCGTGGCCCTAAGGTGTGTGTGTGTGTGTGTGTTGCAGGTGTGCCACTTCAAGGTCCCTCGCTACGTGGTGTTTGTGGGTGTGGCCCTAAGGAGTGTGTGTGTGTGTGTGTGTTGCAGGTGTCCCACTTCAAGGTCCCTCGCTACGTGGTGTTTGTGGGCGTGGCCCTAAGGGTGTGTGTGTGTGTGTGTGTTGCAGGTGTCCCACTTCAAGGTCCCTCGCTACGTGGTGTTTGTGGGCGTGGCCCTAAGGGTGTGTGTGTGTGTGTGTGTTGCAGGTGTGCCACTTCAAGGTCCCTCGCTACGTGGTGTTTGTGGCGTGGCCCTAAGGAGTGTGTGTGTGTGGTGTGTGTTGCAGGTGTCCCACTTCAAGGTCCCTCGCTACGTGGTGTTTGTGGGCGTGGCCCTAAGGAGTGTGTGTGTGTGTGTGTGTTGCAGGTGTCCCACTTCAAGGTCCCTCGCTACGTGGTGTTTGTGGGCGTGGCCCTAAGGAGTGTGTGTGTGTGTGTGTGTTGCAGGTGTCCCACTTCAAGGTCCCTCACTACGTGGTGTTTGTGGGCGTGGCCCTAAGGAGTGTGTGTGTGTGTGTGTGTTGCAGGTGTCCCACTTCAAGGTCCCTCGCTACGTGGTGTTTGTGGGTGTGGCCCTAAGGAGTGTGTGTGTGTGTGTGTGTTGCAGGTGTCCCACTTCAAGGTCCCTCACTACGTGGTGTTTGTGGGCGTGGCCCTAAGGAGTGTGTGTGTGTGTGTGTGTTGCAGGTGTCCCACTTCAAGGTCCCTCGCTACGTGGTGTTTGTGGGCGTGGCCCTAAGGAGTGTGTGTGTGTGTGTGTGTTGCAGGTGTCCCACTTCAAGGTCCCTCACTACGTGGTGTTTGTGGGCGTGGCCCTAAGGAGTGTGTGTGTGTGTGTGTGTTGCAGGTGTCCCACTTCAAGGTCCCTCGCTACGTGGTGTTTGTGGGCGTGGCCCTAAGGGTGTGTGTGTGTGTGTGTT
This sequence comes from Nerophis ophidion, assembly GCF_033978795.1. NCBI lineage: Eukaryota > Metazoa > Chordata > Actinopteri > Syngnathiformes > Syngnathidae > Nerophis > Nerophis ophidion. The sequence goes on from NC_084627.1 coordinate 6,508,672, forward strand.
GCAGGTGTGCCACTTCAAGGTCCCTCACTACGTGGTGTTTGTGGGCGTGGCCCTAAGGAGTGTGTGTGTGTGTGTGTTGCAGGTGTCCCACTTCAAGGTCCCTCGCTATGTGGTGTTTGTGGGCGTGGCCCTAAGGAGTGTGTGTGTGTGTGTGTGTGCAGGTGTCCCACTTCAAGGTCCCTCGCTACGTGGTGTTTGTGGGCGTGGCCCTAAGGAGTGTGTGTGTGTGTGTGTTGCAGGTGTCCCACTTCAAGTCCTCGCTATGTGGTGTTTGTGGGCGTGGCCCTAAGGTGTGTGTGTGTGTGTGTGTGTTGCAGGTGTCCCACTTCAAGGTCCCTCGCTACGTGGTGTTTGTGGGCGTGGCCCTAAGGAGTGTGTGTGTGTGTGTGTTGCAGGTGTCCCACTTCAAGGTCCCTCGCTATGTGGTGTTTGTGGGCGTGGCCCTAAGGTGTGTGTGTGTGTGTGTGTGTTGCAGGTGTCCCACTTCAAGGTCCCTCGCTACGTGGTGTTTGTGGGCGTGGCCCTAAGGAGTGTGTGTGTGTGTGTGTTGCAGGTGTCCCACTTCAAGGTCCCTCGCTATGTGGTGTTTGTGGCGTGGCCCTAAGGAGTGTGTGTGTGTGTGTGTGTTGCAGGTGTCCCACTTCAAGGTCCCTCGCTACGTGGTGTTTGTGGGCGTGGCCCTAAGGAGTGTGTGTGTGTGTGTGTGTTGCAGGTGTCCCACTTCAAGGTCCCTCGCTACGTGGTGTTTGTGGGCGTGGCCCTAAGGAGTGTGTGTGTGTGTGTGTGTGTTGCAGGTGTCCCACTTCAAGGTCCCTCGCTACGTGGTGTTTGTGGGCGTGGCCCTAAGGAGTGTGTGTGTGTGTGTGTGTTGCAGGTGTCCCACTTCAAGGTCCCTCGCTATGTGGTGTTTGTGGGCGTGGCCCTAAGGAGTGTGTGTGTGTGTGTGTGTTGCAGGTGTCCCACTTCAAGGTCCCTCGCTACGTGGTGTTTGTGGGCGTGGCCCTAAGGAGTGTGTGTGTGTGTGTGTGTGTTGCAGGTGTCCCACTTCAAGGTCCCTCGCTATGTGGTGTTTGTGGGCGTGGCCCTAAGGAGTGTGTGTGTGTGTGTGTGTTGCAGGTGTCCCACTTCAAGGTCCCTCGCTACGTGGTGTTTGTGGGCGTGGCCCTAAGGAGTGTGTGTGTGTGTGTGTGTTGCAGGTGTCCCACTTCAAGGTCCCTCGCTATTGTGGTGTTTGTGGGCGTGGCCCTAAGGAGTGTGTGTGTGTGTGTGTTGCAGGTGTCCCACTTCAAGGTCCCTCGCTACGTGGTGTTTGTGGGCGTGGCCCTAAGGAGGGTGTGTGTGTGTGTGTGTTGCAGGTGTCCCACTTCAAGGTCCCTCGCTATGTGGTGTTTGTGGGCGTGGCCCTAAGGAGTGTGTGTGTGTGTGTGTTGCAGGTGTCCCACTTCAAGGTCCCTCGCTACGTGGTGTTTGTGGGCGTGGCCCTAAGGAGTGTGTGTGTGTGTGTGTTGCAGGTGTCCCACTTCAAGGTCCCTCGCTACGTGGTGTTTGTGGGCGTGGCCCTAAGGAGTGTGTGTGTGTGTGTTGCAGGTGTCCCACTTCAAGGTCCCTCGCTACGTGGTGTTTGTGGGCGTGGCCCTAAGGAGTGTGTGTGTGTGTGTCGTGTGTTGCAGGTGTCCCACTTCAAGGTCCCTCGCTACGTGGTGTTTGTGGGCGTGGCCCTAAGGAGTGTGTGTGTGTGTGTGTGTTGCAGGTGTCCCACTTCAAGGTCCCTCGCTACGTGGTGTTTGTGGGCGTGGCCCTAAGGAGTGTGTGTGTGTGTGTGTGTTGCAGTGTCCCACTTCAAGGGTCCCTCGCTACGTGGTGTTTGTGGGCGTGGCCCTAAGGAGTTGTGTGTGTGTGTGTTGCAGGTGTCCCACTTCAAGGTCCCTCGCTACGTGGTGTTTGTGGGCGTGGCCCTAAGGAGTGTGTGTGTGTGTGTGTTGCAGGTGTCCCACTTCAAGGTCCCTCGCTACGTGGTGTTTGTGGGCGTGGCCCTAAGGAGTGTGTGTGTGTGTGTGTGTTGCAGGTGTCCCACTTCAAGGTCCCTCGCTACGTGGTGTTTGTGGGCGTGGCCCTAAGGAGTGTGTGTGTGTGTGTGTTGCAGGTGTCCCACTTCAAGGTCCCTCGCTACGTGGTGTTTGTGGGCGTGGCCCTAAGGAGTGTGTGTGTGTGTGTGTGTTGCAGGTGTCCCCACTTCAAGGTCCCTCGCTACGTGGTGTTTGTGGGCGTGGCCCTATGGAGTGTGTGTGTGTGTGTGTGTTGCAGGTGTCCCACTTCAAGGTCCCTCGCTACGTGGTGTTTGTGGGCGTGGCCCTAAGGAGTGTGTGTGTGTGTGTGTTGCAGGTGTCCCACTTCAAGGTCCCTCGCTACGTGGTGTTTGTGGGCGTGGCCCTAAGGAGTGTGTGTGTGTGTGTGTTGCAGGTGTCCCACTTCAAGGTCCCTCGCTACGTGGTGTTTGTGGGCGTGGCCCTAAGGAGTGTGGTGTGTGTGTGTGTGTTGCAGGTGTCCCACTTCAAGGTCCCTCGCTACTGTGGTGTTTGTGGGCGTGGCCCTAAGGTGTGTGTGTGGTGTGTGTGTTGCAGGTGTCCCACTTCAAGGTCCCTCGCTACGTTGGTGTTTGTGGGGCGTTGGCCCTAAGGAGTGTGTGTGTGTGTGTGTTGCAGGTGTCCCACTTCAAGGTCCCTCGCTACGTGGTGTTTGTGGGTGTGGCCCTAAGGAGGGTGTGTGTGGTGTGTGTTGCAGGTGTCCCACTTCAAGGTCCCTCGCTACGTGTGTTTGTGGGCGTGGCCCTTAAGGAGTGTGTGTGTGTGTGTGTTGCAGGTGTCCCACTTCAAGGTCCCTCGCTACGT
>NC_084627.1:6511579-6554079 GCF_033978795.1 Nerophis ophidion
AATCCATTGATACAGTTTGTCCCTTATAATGTCAAATAAAATGACAATATGTTACTGCATACATCAGCAGACTAATTAGGAGTCTTTGTTTGATAAAAAGTATGTTTAAAATTGTATCTAAGGACCAAATAACAATGGTAAAATGGTAAATAGGTTGTACTTGTATAGCGCTTTTCTACCCCTTTTTAAAGGAGCCCAAAGCGCTTTGACAGTATTTCCACATTCACACACTGATGGCGGGAGCTGCCATGCAAGGCGCTCAATAGGACCCATCAGGAGCAAGGGTGAAGTGTCTTGCTCAAGGACACAACGGACGTGACTAGGATGGTAGAAGGCGGGGATTGAACCAGTAACCCTCAGATTGCTGGCACTGCCACTCTCCCAACTACGCCACGCCGTCCGACAATAATAGACATGTGTTTCATGTACCCTAAAATTTTTTGCAACAATAATGACATTTTTTGTGGTCCCCTTTATTTAGACAAGTATTTAAATACATTTTGGTACTGGCACCAAAATATAGTTACTGTTCATTGGCTCCACATTCACACAATAATACTAATCATTTAGATTGGTACACAAGACCACAATTATGGAACATTATTATGCTCTGACTTGAACAGTGAGCAATGTGACATTCCTGCGTTTTTTCATTTAGGAACCATTTTCAAGTGGCATGTGGATGATATTCTGGGTGGCCATGAGGTGGATGGTGAGGGTGTGTCAGTCCATCACCAGCTAGGCATTAATAAATAGAGCTAAAAATGATGGATCATCAATCTTCACCAAGACGTGACTTTGGTCACTTCATTGACACCTGAGGGTCTTGTGAGATGACCTGGCTGCTGACACATCATTAATAAGAAAAAATGACCGACAGGAAGGCCAGAAACACTTTTTATTTCAACAGACTCATCAAGACTGACTGCACAGTTCCTGTCTTCACAATAAAAGCACTGCTTCATCCTGCCTGCGCTAACAAAATACGAGTCTCAGAAAGTTAGCAAGCTAGGGAGTTTGCATTTCTTGTAAAGTGTATAAAAAGAAGTATGGACAAACTTTCATGTGGTATTGGACAGAAAGGAGGACTTTTTTTCTCTTCCATTTGAAAATGTGGAGGTTATCATCCCTACTGTCTGATTCCAATCAATGCAAGTCATCACAATCACACCAACTTATATTCTTGTCTTCATGAAAGAAACATGCTTGTATTATCATTAAACACCGTTAACTTGTCAACTCTTGTTCATAAATCAATCAATATAAGTGATATTAATGATCAATCACCTGGTCTAGGAGGTCTCACTAAGCCGTGATAAAATATGTGCTACACACTTGTGTAAGAGTTTTCTCGCCTGCTGCACTTTCAAATGAAGCGACTCGTTCCCCCAAAAGACAGCAGACAAAATCATATTTGGGAGACCGGAGCAGAAGCAGAAATGAGCAGGAGGAGGAAGATGAGAAAGAAATAGGACGGATGAACAAAGGAAGCCAGAGAACAAACATGGAACTGTCCTCCCCAACCTTTTTTGCACCATGGACCAATTTTATGTAGCCATTATTTCTAGGGGCCGGCTTTCCACTTGTGCCAGATAAATACAGTAAAAATAAATGCATGAAGACTACGACTCACTATAAGGTTGACTTAGTGGGAGCCCCGGGCTTGTTTCTTTGCAATGAGATGCAGATGGAGATCAGCCTTTGGCTACAATATGTCACATTTTTATTTGATATGTTCATTAATGTGCATTGTATCATGTCTAGGGTTGGGTATAGAGTATCAATTGGAACCGGGACTAACTTTCCGATTCCCCCTGGAATCGTTCAAAAGTTTAAATTTCGATTCCTATTTCCGATACCCAGTCCGCCGACCGGAAAAAGAAACCAACGAAGAAGTGCCCACCGCCGGAAGTGTTAGCATAGCCGAGCGAGTCAGTCAAGCATGGATAGCGGGCGTCGGCGGTCGAAAGTGTGGCATTATTTCACTAAATAAAATGAAATATCGGCGAAATGTAACACGTGCGACAGGACTGTTTCGTGCTTAGGAGGGTGCACGTCAAACATGATGAAGCACCCCCGAGTTCATACAGTACAAATAAATGCATGTCCCGTGTTCGACGCGCTGCGCCGACCGTCCTCCTCTGCCTCTTCCTCTGGCTCCGACGCCCAGCCAGGCACCTTGGTGACTGCACTGAAGTCCGAATCCGGTAAGTAAAATAATATATATGCAATAAATGTGTTTTGCGCCAACGTTGAGGCAGCTAACAAATTAGCCCGCATATTTTTTCGTAGACACTTTACAACCTGCTAACCAGGCTCCGCGATGTGCTCATTGACTCTGTTCACCGTAGCGGCAATGGGGAAGATGTCGGTGCCACAGAAAGGTCACTGCACACATAGTCAAAGGACTGCATCCCTTTTCAGAGGTGGAATCTCCAACATTTAGGTTAGTTAAGCAATAACGTTAGAGCTAAGCTAATAGATACTGGGCTAAACAGTAACAGCAACATTACATGTTTGTTTATGTTTGCAGGGATATGGTGAAAACTCTCAACCCAAAATACATACCACCTTCCAGGGACTACCTGGCAAACACATGGTACAAAAAGAATCGAAATCGAGAATCGTCAGGAATCGGAATTGAAACAAAGAATCGTAATCGTTCCAATTGAAACGATACCCAACCAAAATCATGTCAGAGTTCTAACAAATGTTAACTCCCTATAGGGAAATGTATTATAAGCTTATTGGTGTGTCAAGTGGGACAAGCCAAAGTTAATTCGGAGAAAAAGCAGTCCTTTAAAAAATATTTTATGTTCCTCTGCGGCCCGGTAGCAAATGCGTCACGGCCCGGTACCGGTCCCCGGACCCACTGCTCTATGGGGTGTGGGAACTTTATTTGAAAGTTTTTAGCCTGGAAGCTGCAAGGTAAGAGAACTGTCCTTACCTTGGCGGTGAGGTTGGCCACAGTGTTGGGCTGAATGAGTCTTCGCCGGCGCCAGCCGTGGAGGGGGCGTGTACGTGCTGCCACACAGCTGCTGTCCACGCACTCTGCCATCCTGCCGTGACAAGACAAACTAGGACTTGAAGGGAGGTCATGGTCATGTCACCTGTACCTGCTCAGGACACCGTTGACCGGCTGCCCATTCTGCCCTCTCCAAGGTTCTGCTGTGGCCGGGTGCTCTGCGTCCTGCAGCAAACACAGCACACATCTTACAGCTCTGACCTCTTCCTGCTCCGCCCACCAAGACTTGAATTACTTGGCTGTTTCCGGGCTCCGTCTTGACGTCTTGAGAACCGACACCTCCCAGCTCCACCAGGCCCTGTGGAGTCAAGTGGGTCAATCAGCACCTTCTTTCACAGCGGGGTGCCGAGCCACAGCCCACCTTGTTAGCACGGATCTGTCGGTAGATGTCCGTCTGCTGGCGGATACGGTACTCCAAGTCAGAGATGTGCGCCTGCAGCCAGTTCCAGTGACTGATGATGGCCGCCCTCTCCAGCGTGTAGCGACTCTCCGCACGCTTCCATCTGAGGACCGCAAGCAACACCATCTTAACGCTAATAATCAACCCACGACGGCACGTAGTATTATTTCATGCTGCTAACATGAATGTCTGGCAGTGTGGAGACAGAAGAGACGTATTCAGGCTTCTAAAAATCTAACCATGAAGATGAAGCTATTAACACTGAAGCAGTGCTTCAAAACATAGCTTGCTAGCAGCTAACATTTCACCACAGTGTTGGTTTGTTGTTTTTTTCAAAGGCCACAAGTACAACACGAGAGTTGTACAATATATCAGTACTAATAAAGTATTGTGGTATTAATAATTTAAATAGGTACCATACTGCCTTTGAAAAATACCGGTACTTGTTTTTGACAGGATGGCACCGTGATGACACACACACAGACCACTTACAGGCAGAAACAGTGTGGAGGCAGAAGACAGAGGATGGACGTATTTTGTCTTAAAAAGCAACGATAAAGGTGAAACTATTAACGCTCAAGAGCCGCTCTGCAGGCAGTGCTTTTAAACATCGCTCACTAGTGGCTGTTTGTCCATAGAGTTTTAGTTACTTCAAAATCACTAATCCTGGTCTCCATGGCGACAAATAAAATAACTTTATTCCAAGTATCATCCCTGCAGGACGAGGACTAGCCAAACATGCTTCACTACACACCGTAGCAGGATACAAAAGCTAATGATAAATGGGTTATACTTGTATAGCGCTTTTCTACCCTTTTAAGGAACTCAAAGCGCTTTGACACTATTTCCACATTCACACACTGATGGCGGGGTGGGTAAAGGGTAGATCTTAGGGCCAAACTAATGAGGAATGTATTGTTTGATATTGTAATCACGATGAACAACACGATTGTTCATTCATTTGAAAACATGAGTATTTATTGGACCACCAACATTTGTAACAAATAAACCACAAGTTAAATAACAATAGTCATGATAAAAATAATACATTTAAATTAATAGCAATATAAAAACAGAGGGGGAGGGGATTTTTGGGGGGCTCATGAAAAAGGGATTTTTTTGGGGTTGGTGCATTAATTGTAAGTGTATCTTGTGTTTTTTATGTTGATTTAATAAACAAATAAAATAATAATAAAATAAAAATGTATAAAAAAGTCTTTTGTGGCCCGGTACCAATCAACCCGGCGGTTGGGGCCCACTGATATAGGGGTTATTACGGTAATCCAGGTGACAGCAGCCGCAAGTAGTTTACAGCAGGACTGGTACCCGGCCGCAGCTCGATTGGTACCGGATGGCAGAAGAATTTTTTATTATTATTATTTTTTTTAATTTATTAAATCAACATAAAAAACACAAGATACACTTACAATTAGTGCACCAACCCAAAAAAACTCCCTTTTTCATGATAAAGAGGAAAAAAAAGAAAAAGAAAAAAGAACTCAGCACACATACAGCAAAAAGTGATCATTTTAACAGCAAAGAATATTGCATTGTCATGTTAAAAATCTCAACAAGAAAAATAATCTGGTGAATATCGTCACACAATTATCAATCACGGTTACACAGAAATATTCTGTTATCAAATATACAGTACGTGTGTGTGTATACTGTACACACACACACACACACACACACACACACACAGGCGCCAGATACATTTTTACTGGCCAACGTGGCCCCAACTCAAAATAGTTGTCCATAAGTGCCCTACGCTATGGTTTGATTGATTGATTGAAACGTTTATTAGTAGATTGCACAGTTCAGTACATATTCTGTACAATGGACTACTAAATGGTAACACCCGAGTAAGTTTTTCAACTTGTTTAAGTTGGGGTTCACGTTAATTCATGGTAAAAATTCATGGTGGCACGTTTGTCAAGTCATGATACTGTTGTGTACTAGGGGTGTGCCAAAACATCGATACTACGATATATTGCGATATTTCCTCTTGCGGCACGTTATCGATACACGAGCGTCAAATATCGATATTTATAAACATAAACATACAGCCGTTTTAAACAGATTCGCCCACAAAAACCTGTTTGATTTATGGAGTCACTACTTCCAGCCTCCACATTATGGCGCTCAGCATGAATAAGAGTGAGTGTAGAGTAGTCTTTGAAAGGAAAGAAGAAGAAGAAGAAGAAGAAGAAGAAGAAGAAGAAGAAGCAGCAGCAGCAGCAGATGGAGGGAATGGCGCAAAGCGGAGGAGCGAATAGCATAGAAAAACACATGAAAGATGCACCGGCAAATTTTAAATCTAAAGTCTGGGCCCACTTCGGCTTTTACTACACAGACAATGGAACAACACTTGATAAAGAGTTCGCAATCTGCAAGAACTGTCTCGCGAAGGTCAAGTACACTGGCAACACAAAGAACATGCACAGGCATCTTGTCCGCCATCATCCTGAGCTTGCCACGGAGGAAAGGGCGAGTAGCGAGGCTAATGCTAACATTTCTGTTAGCCAGCCTACAATCAACACCGTATTTAAAGCAAAGCTCCCTTCTGCATCCCCCAGGGCTGCCAGCATTACAAAGTCCACTGCTTGCTTTGTTTGTAAAGCATGCTGACCAGTTGCTCTTCCTGAAGAAGAACATGCCGTTTTGAAATGTGTGTGAAGTACAGGTTAAGGTTAAACATGACGGAAGTTGTTAAGCACCAAGTACAAGTTGTCAAGTTTACAAAGAACAAATCTTAGTATTAGCACTGAAATGTATGTACAGTCTATAGAGCAGATTTAATTTAAACTTTACACATGGTGGTAAGTACAAGTTAAAATGTGTTCTCAGGTTTTCACAAGACCACCCAGTTGTTGATAATGTAATGCACTGACTGAAATGTTCATTTTTTATATAGAGTGAAGTGCCAGTTTTCATAAAACAAATTGATTTTAATTGTTAAGCACTGATGTGTCCATGATTACATAGAAGTTCAGGAGCACTGAAATGTATATTTTCTGCATTCATTTAGTTTTTTTAATAATTTTAATTTGCACAGACAGAAAATATTTTGGTGAAGTGGATTCAGTGCCATCAATAAATTTTGAAATCATGATGTATCGTGTATGAAATTTCTTTCAATACATCAATTATCGCATAATCTTTGTATCGTGATCTTATCGTTATCGTGGGCAAAATATCGTGATATTATCGTACCGCAAGGTACCTGATGATACCCAGCCCTATTGTGTACACAGAAATGCAACATGGTGCAGCAGTCACAAGAAAACTAATTTGCTACATTTGTTCTGCAGAAAGTGCACGAGCAAGGGGGAAAAGAAGAGCTTCAACACAATCAAATAGATAAGTCCCTCTATAGAGGCAGTTTAGAGCTGCCTGTGATGCTGAGGCGAGACCTAGCGTTAATAGGAAAACACAGCAAACGTAAAGTCTTAGGACTGGTGAGGAAGTGTGGCGCTGAGGCAAGACCTAGTGTTAATAGAGGCGACCGCAGCAAACTTCACCTTTATCTTTACTTTTCACACCAAAATGCGTCCATTCTCCATTTTCCGTCTACACACTGTCTGCTTGTAAGTACTCTGTGTGTGTACTGCCCAAAATGCTCCTCTGCTGGTAAAACCAACAATGTCACCACGTGACGACAACAGTCCTCCATGCCTGTTAGAAAACTAAATAAATATGGGGAAGTGGTACTTTTCAAATAGAGTACAATACTAATATGATGACTGAGTATTGTGATACTATAGTATCTAGTATAGTAGTGAATATGATGAATGAGTACTGTGATACTATAGTATCTAGTATAGTATCACATGAGTACTGTGATACTATACCAGTATAGTAGTGAATATGATGACTGAGTACTGTGATACTATACTAGTATAGTAGTGGATATGATGAATGAGTACTGTGATGCTATACTAGTATAGTACTGAATATGATGAATGAGTACTGTGATATTACACCAGTATAGTAGTGAATATGATGAATGAGTACTGTGATACTATAGTAGTATAGTGGTGAATATGATGAATGAGTACTGTGATAATATACTAGTATAGTACTGAATATGATGAATGAGTAATGTGATGCTATACTAGTATAGTAGTGAATATGATGAATGAGTACTGTGATACTATACCAGTATAGTAGTGAATATGATGAATGAGTACTGTGATACTATACCAGTATAGTAGTGAATATGATGAATGAGTACTGTGATACTATACCAGTATAGTAGTGAATATGATGAACGAGTACTGTGATACTATACCAGTATAGTAGTGAATATGATGAATGAGTACTGTGATACTATACTAGTAGCAGTATAGCACATAAGTCAAGCCTAGTCAGTGGCTATCTGTTTGAAGGTGTAAAAATGATCCAATGTTGATGATGGTGCATCCCTAAAGTGTAGTGCACCTGTAGTACCATGCAGACTGGAGCCGGACTAAAAACAGTTAACAAGAATTTGTGGTCTTCAATTTTAAAAGACACATTTTAATACAACAACATGTATCCCCAGAGTTGTTTCCAGCAGAGTGGTCATAGACAAGGACTTGGAAGGATGGCACGTTGTATAAGGGTTAACTCTGCACGCTGACAACTCAACTTTATCCACGGAAGAGGCTGGAACCCACCACTTTTCTACCGGTGGAATGGGTGCATCCCTACTTGTATATGAAACCATGACGCAGGTTGAGAGTGCTTCCAAGACAACATTGGGCCCAGATTTCCATGAGCTGCATCTTGAAAGCATTTTTATTATCTTTACAATAGCCTCTCTACTTTCAATGCTTTTTAAAGGCCTACTGAAATGAGATATTCTTATTTAAATGGGGATAGCAGGTCCATTCTATGTGTCATACTTGATCATTATGCGATATTGCCATATTTTTGCTGAAAGGATTTAGTAGAGAACATCCACGATAAAGTTCGCAACTTTTGGTGCTGATAAAAAGGCCTTGCCTTTACCGGAAGTCGCAGACGATGACGTCACAAGGGTGAGGGCTCCTCACGTCCTCACATTGTTTATAATAAATAAAATAAATAGATAAAAATCGACGGCAGCTGCATGGACGGCGCAAGCTCAGCTGATCTCCGGTAAGAGGCGACTTTTTACCACAATTTTCTCACCGAAACCTGCCGGTTGACAAGTGGTACCGGTCTGATCCATAGTAAAGCTTCACCTCTGGGAATTTTAAACAAGGAATCACTGTGTGTTTGTGTGGCTAAAGCTTCCCAACTCCATCTTTCTGCTTTGACTTCTCCATTATTAATTGAACAAATTGCAAAAGATTCAGCAACACAGATGTCCAGAATACTGTGTAATTATGCGATGAAAAGAGACGACTTTTAGCCGCAAATGGTACTGCGCTATTATGTCCTCTACAGTCTGTGACGTCACACGCACGCGTCATCATTCTGCCACCTTTTCAACAAGAAACTCTTGTGGGAAATTTAAAATTGCAATTTAGTAAACTAAAGTGGCCGTATTGGCATGTGTTGCAATGTTAATATTTCATCATTGATATATAAACTATCAGACTGCGTGGTCGCTAGTAGTGGCTTTCAGTAGGCCTTTAATGTCATTCAAAGCCTTCATTTTCACAGAATCTATTTGATGACTTGTATTACTTTGTAATGGTCCCCAGTCTTAAAAGGCCTATTGTGGAGGAGGTGTGTATGCTATGTCTTGTTCAAATGTGCTGATGACATGTTTGTCAATACAAGTTCCAGGTATGAGCTGCCAAGTATCCCAGCTTGACTTGTATTGTTTGGGGAGATAAGATTTATTTCAAGCAGATGTTGATGGATGTTCCATATCAAGACATCCTGATCCATCCACACAGCTTGGTGCATCCCACCTGTGTCTCCATGGAGATGCTCAAACAACACTGTGTGCATGCATGCATGCAGCGTCCACTGCACTGATGGCTACCTCTCACTTTCCATCATGATGGAGGGGAAAAAGGCATGCCTTTCTGCATTCTGGCATGTCGTCCACATGCTAACACTGTCTGTCCTTTCATTGAAATATTATTTATACATACAATAAATAACATAGCCGTGTGAATAATACAACATGTATGAAAAAAAGACAGTTTTTAATTCCTAGTAGGCGATGTAATGGACCACCACACACGTACGCCGTCATGGACCGCCGCACACGTTTCTAACATCAATGTACAAACAATCATACACACACACACAACACATGGATGTGACATCAATGTACAAACAATCATACACAGACAACACATGGATGTGACACCAGTGTAAAAACAATCACACACACACACACACACACACACACACACACACACACACACACACACACAAGGATGGAACATCAATGTACAAACAATCATACACACGCACACAACACATGGATGTAACATCAATGTACAAACAGTGGAATTCTTGAAAACAACAGCACAGCACACTTCCCCTTCACAATAATAGCACGGAGCATCACATCCGGCCTGACTATGCTAACAAAATAAAGGTCTCAAAAAGAACCGTACACAAGTATAATGTACTTAAAACACTTATTGATACATTTACACAATTATTATGCTTTGATTTATCAGAATCAGATTACTTTATTAATCCCTGAGCGGAATTAAAATGTTCTACACAATCCCATTCAAGAGCAGACAAACATTACAGGGAGACAGAACAGGATTGCTAAGGGGTCTGCCAACTTCCGGCGCCCCATACAAAGAAAGTGAGATACAGGGAAACAATGTGGTGGGTCAAAGCCTCGGCCCCTGGAGAGGGGGTCCAGACTGAGGCCAAGGGAAAAAACAACTCACAGCCATAGCACACATACCTCTTACATGTGTGTAGGAGGGAAACATCAAAGAACACAAAGGACATTAAAAGTTATTAATAAAAAATTATGATATGGGTCAAATATGTATTTTACCCATACATATGAGGATGTTTGCATTTCATTAACATTTTATTTGACAGAAAAAGCACACAATGGTGGTAAAATAAGAGTAAAAAGGTTAACCATTGATTTAAAAATAAACAGGAAAAACTTAATTATATTGATATTACATTAATTATTACAAACCCCTCTATTTGCAAACTTTTCAATTGAGCCAAATGTGCCTGTGTGTGAACCTCGATGTACAACCCCCTCTATTTGCAAACTTTTTGATTGACTTTGATTAACTTTTTGACACTTCTGGATGGAGCCAAACGCGCCTGTGTATGTGAATGCATGGTCCAGGCATTTAAAAAAGCAAAGGCCATCATTGTTACGGGAGGCACAGGCCTGCATGTCACTTGCTGCACGAGTCATCCTGTGCTGCCACACCTTTCTTCTCCTGTCATTCACCAACTTTTCCTACTCAATACAGGTCCGACAAGGCCAATAAAAAAAGCTACGGAGAAAAGGAGGAGTTGCTGTGCACTAAAATGGACTATTTGTGAGGAGTCAGGCCAATACCAACATAATGGCTGACTATAGACAGACTCCTGGTGCAGCCAGGACCAAGTGAAAGCCAGCATGGTCAGAGTGGAATCAACACAAGAGGAAAGAGAGGGAATCCCAGGAGAAAAGGAGTCTTTCAGCTTAGAGGCATACTTCTGCTCCTCCCCCATTCTTCCTTCCTTTCTGCATTAGTCATGATCATTCATCTCCTCTTCTCGCTTGCATGCTAGCAATATTGGCCCACTAAATCATTGTAGCAACATGGTGCTTCATGTTTATATGTTTATATATATATATATATATATATATATATATATATATATATATATATATATATATATATATATATATATATATATATATATATATATATATATATATATATATATATATATATATATATATATATATATATATATATATATATATATATATATATATATATATAAGGGTTACCCGCAGGCTTTGGCCGCCCAAACTAAAGTTTTAACACACACACACACACACACACACACACACACACACACACACACACACACACACACACACACACACACACACACACACAAAAAGTCTTAACAAGCTGCTCTGTTTAGTTCTGCATCTGCCTGTCAGTACGTCTCTCCAGCACCCAGCATTGTCCTACCCACACAACCATCTGATTGGTTACACGCAGAGCAGTAACAACCAATCAGCAGTGCGCATTCTGAGCGCATGTAACATGGAGCGAGCAGAAAGGTGTTTTTAGCAGGTAAGGCAGCGGACTCTCCCCAAATGATAATAACCACCTCCCAGTCAACTACTAGTAACATCACTATGAGCTCATTGACGTTCTAGAAACAAGCGGCAGCTCAGCTCGCTCGCAGTCCTTGAGGTGAAGGCAAATTAGCTATTAGCTTAACGTTAGCTCACTGTGTGGTGTGTGTGCGTGAGTGCGTGTGTGTTACGGACAGCAAAGCCCTGTCTGTCTGAGAGAAAGACAAGCAATATTGACTTACAGTTAAAAACTAAGATATTTCACTTGACTTTTTTCTGTGTTGATTGAGCTGTGTTGAAGCAGCAAAAAAAGGACATTATGTTAAATGAAGAGTTTCTGTCTCTGATAGTTGATATAATAATGTAAGTGCATCATAACCACCAGTTGAGTTTATACCAAAAAGTTCTATTTTGGTTTCATCTGACCACATGACATTCTCCCAATCCTTTGCTGTATCATCCATGTATCCATTTTGCTATAAACTCAACTGGTGGTGTTTGGAGGAAGAAGAATACTGAGTTGCATCCCAAGAACACCACACCTACTGTGAAGCATGGAGGTGGAAACATCATGCTTTGGGGCTGTTTTTCTGCTAAGGGGACAGGACAATGGATCCGTGTTAAGGAAAGAATGAATGGGGCCATGTATCCTGAGATTTGGAGCCAAAACCTCCTTCCATCAGTGAGAGCTTTGAATGCTTGACCAAATACTTATTTTCCACCATGATTTACAAATAAATTCTTTAAAATTCCAACAATGTGAATTCCTGGATTTTTTTTCCCACATTCTGTCTCTCACAGTTGAAGTGTACCTATGATGAAAATGACAGACCTCTGTCATCATTTGAAGTGGGAGAACTTGCACAATCGCTGGCTGACTAAATACTTTTTTGCCCCACTGTGTGTGTGTGTGTGTGTGTGTGTGTGTGTGTGTGCACACACACACACACACACACACACACACACACACACACACACACACACACACACACACACACACACACACACACACACACACACACACTAATGGTGTAACGGTACGTGTATTTGTATTGAACCGTTTTGGTATGGGGGTTTCGGTTCGGAGAAGTACCGAACAAGTTTCCACACGGACATATGAAGTAGCCGCCTAAGCTAAATTCTCAACGAGCTGCTCTGCTTTCTGCCTCTGTCCCCGAAACAGCACCCAGCATTGTCCCACCCACACAACCATCTGATTGGTTACAACCATAGCGGTAACAGCCAATCAGCAGTGCGTATTCAAAGCGGTAAAAACCAATCAGCAGTGCGTTCCAGAGCGCATGGAGTCAGCGCTTCAGCGTCGAGCAGATAGGTGTTCAGCAGGTGAGCATAAGGCAGCGTACTCTCCCCAAATTATACAAAACACTTCCAAATCAACTACTACTAACATCACTATGAGCCTGTTGACCTTCTAGAAACAAACTGCAGCTCAGCTCGCTTGCAGTTCCGGCTTGAGGTGAATGCTAATTAGCTTTTAGCGTAACGTTAGCTCATTGTGCAGTGTGTGTGTTACGGAGTGTTGCTTGAGCTGTGTTGAAGCAGCAAAAAAGAAGATGATGTTAAATGAAGAGTTTCTGTCTCTGATAGTTTATATAGTAATGTAAGTGCATCATAAAGCCTACATGAACTTCATGGTGTTCAGGGATGAATAGTCTCACCTATTGCTATTGTACTATTTTTTCAGCTATAGTTACATTAAACATTAGTAATTTAGCAGCCTAGTTTTGAATGGCATGGTCCCTGCTATCACATTTACATAAAAAAATAAAACTACAGGCTTCCCAATTGCTGTAATAAATTAAGCATGATGAGTTGAACATATGTCAGCATGTGGCATAATAATGACATACTTAGTATTTCAGGTAACTAGGACTGTTTTGTTTTTACTTTATGGAAAAAATATCGAGATGGATATCGTATATCGCCATTCAGCAAATGGAGCGAAAAACACAGCCCAAAATTTTAGGCTTCTTCATGCGACGAAGCCGGCCTACTTCACCACAGTCTGTAGTCTTTTGCCCCCCCAGGCTATGTGGTGGCAGCTACGAGGTGGAGACGTGATGGCGACAGGTCGAGTTACACCGATCCTTACACTAGGGCTGGGCGATATTGCCTTTTTATACGATATATATATTACGATATTTTGCCTTGGCCTTGAATGAACACTTGATGCATATAATCACCGCAGTATGATGATTCTATGTGCCTACATTAAAACATTCTTCTTCATACTGCATTCATATATGCTACTTTTAAACTACGTCAATTGACCAAAAGTGTATTTATTAAAGTTATTAAGCAATGGCACAAACATTCATGTCATTTCCAAAACAAAGTGTAAGATTGTCAGAGACATTTTAAGTGTCAAATAAAAATGAGTTGCATAATAAGAAATCAAATAGTATTCGTCCTTCACTATGTGGTATGTTACGATGAACGTTATGAAATTCTCTTCATTCTCTAGCGAGTGACTTTTCAAATGATGCTACATATTAGCAGTAATGCTACTTTTTATAGCAACGCTCGTGCCCCACACTTGACAAATTACGGTTGTCTGTCCGACATATTCCCACTTGAAGACGAACCACCGCCAGACGATGGAAACCCAGCTGTTTTTATTGGGAATTAAGTCTTCCTTCATTTGTTACCAGATCCGCACTTTCATTCTCTCGTACGGCTACGTTAGCAGCTAATATAACCCATTCTGCTACCTCTCTGCCCTGCGAGGGCGGACACGCATGTGACCTATGATGTGACGTATGTAAGAATGTGCGCCTGCTTGTCTGTGAGTAGACACAGGAAAGAGTGAGAAGAGCCTGAATGCCCGCGGCTAAAAGCTAGTGCGTGAGAACGTATACTCGAATGTTACGATATAGTCATTTTCTATATCGCAGAGAGACAAACCCACGATCTATCGTATATATCGCCCATCCCTACATAACACCCACCCACCCCCTTCCCTGGTCTGTTCGCCGGAGAGACACCACCTTAACTAACACACTGGTTTTACATTAAATGTTTACATTGTCACTTTAAAGACATCAACTGTAAGTTAGTATTTGTAATATTTGCTTTAAACAGATGTTCCTAAACAATTATTTGCACTTACAAATACTTTGTAGCTATGTTATGTTTGTGTTCAATTACAGTAAGTGTGTTTATCGTAAACATTCCTGACACAACATAACATTTTTAAGTCTTTTTTTGACATACACCGCAATAATAGTGCACTGTGGCCTTAATAGCGTAATACTGTACCAAGAGGTTCGATACTGTTATATGCCTAGTAATTGCTATTAAATGAATTGTAATGTGTACTACAAGCAGTATTGGTCTATCATGTTGTGGCGATGCACATGAACACCGATGCTGGGGCTACTGTATTTTAGCGGTGAAAATGATACAGACTTTGCCAAAACATCATGGATCGTGTCAACCAGCCCTCCTTGGGCATGAATTCATGCTGAGGCACTGTCACATCTCTGCTTGAAATCTCCCTTCAGTGGAGGTAAAAAGACGAGGGAAGTGTTTTGGTTTGGAGAGTCAGAAGTAGGTCACGTACACAAAACACACAGCCTACACTCTCAGACGCAGACAAAGAAGTGATCACAAAATGCAGTATTCGTGTCTAAGTTGAGTAACTTTACTCGAAGACCATGATGTCCCCACCCTCTGTGGTTTCATCTTGTGGAAACATGTTGTGCTGATAAACCACACTGGGCTTTTTCCGTTAGGGCCACTGGCGTGGACGTTACACCACCCATATAGTTTAATACCAAATCATCTTCCATTCAGAATGGATTCACCATTGAAGAGGATGCCACCCTCACCATTAATGATGGCTGACAATCTACAATGTGATATATATTGCAGCCTAGGGCCGGGCCATTTGGCAAAAAACATTATCACCAGTCATTATGAAATATAGAAGAGAATAGAAAGTATTTTATTGATCCCTGGGGGAAATCCAGCACCACAGTTGGCTCACAATAAAAAAATATTAACAATAAATAATATATAACATATATTATATACAATATATAATATATGGATAATATAAATATATTCTACATTTAAGTGCAGTCAAGGAACATATGCATTATACAGTCTGATGGCTGTCGGTAGGAAGGACCTCCTGTGTCGTTCCGTGTTGCATTTTGGGAGTCTGAGCCTTCCACTGAACATGCTCATTCTCTCCGCAAGGTCCGAGTGTAGAATATCACACTCATATCACCCCAATAACAGGTTATGTTTCTTTAATTAAAGTCGGATGGTCCCATATTTAGTATTTATTTATATATATTATTATTTTTATAACAAGAGGACAGATAACCCTGTCTACAGTCCGTACTTGGTATTAAGACTACGGTTTGACTTTTCAGCACATTTTGTGGGTGTAGAGAACAACTTTTTTTACCCTCCCAAAGTTCTTTAGTTTTTTTGCTTGTCATCACAAACATTCTGCAGTACACAAAGTATCAGTGGTGTACTAAATACTAAGTTTACATGTATTAAACATCACTTTCAACCAGTAAATGATTATTTGTATTTATTGACTTGTATACATTAGTGCTTCTCACCAGTGTTGTATTTATTATTTGTATGTAACGACTTGTATACGTCAGTGCTTCTCACCAGTGTTGTATTTATTATTTGTATGTAATGACTTGTATACGTCAGTGCTTCTCACCTGTGTTTTATTTATTTGTATTTAAAAACTTGTAAACATCAGTGCTTCTCACCTGTGTTTTTAGGGTCCGCCCTGCCAGCAAAGGACTCTGTCCTTTGCCATGGCAAGGACCCTATTGAATCTGTAGCGTTTTATTATTATTCTTTATTATTCCGCACCGTCGCGCCCCAATTTCACCCCCTTAACATGCTTCAAAACTCACCAAAGTTGACACACACGTCGGTCTACCGTGACACCACAACATATTAGGCAACCAAACCCCAAAAATGAAAATTGCGCTCTAGCGCCCCCTAAAAGGAAACAAAAAACAGACTGCTTGTAACTTCCGGTAGGAATGTCGTAGAGACATGAAACAAAATCCTCTATGTAGAACTGACCTAGACCTAAATTCCCCATCAGAAACTCCTATACCTAAAATCAACAGAAATTTTGCAAAACCCTTCCAAAGCAAAATTTTCACAAAAAAATGCTATTTTTGCCTCTTTGAGCTGTAATTTGACCCCCTTAAAATGCTTCAAAACTCACCAAACTTGGCAGACACATCAGGACTGGCAGAAATTGTGATTTAATGAAAAAAAAAAATTATAAAACTCAAAATTGCGCTCTACAAAATTTTTTGAATGAAACACAGAAAAAACTGCTTCCAGGAAGAAAACACAGACAAAACTGCTTGTAACTTCCGGTAGGAATGTCGGAAAGACATGAAACAAAAACTTCTATGTAGGTCTTACTTAGACCTACATTTTAATAATTGACAGCTAGCAGAAAAAATCAACAGGAAGTTGGCAATAACCCCTTCAAAATAAAAGTTTTCGTGAAAACCCGTCACCTTTTTCAAATCAAAACTCCTCCCAGTGCGTTTGTCGTTTCGGCTTCAAACTCGCACAGGAGAGAGATTGAACCCTTTTAAAAAAAGTGGTCGGACAAAATTGTGATAAGTTTTCCGGTTTTGATTTTACGCGCCTTCAAAGAACCCCTGCGCAAATTTTCATAAAAAATGTCATTTTTGCCTATTTGAGCTGTAATTTGACCCCCTTAAAATGCTTCAAAACTCACCAAACTTGGCACACACATCAGGACTGGCAACAATTGCGAGCTGATGAAAAAACCAAACTCCAAAACTCAAAATTGTGCTCTAGCGCCCCCTAGGAATACAACACAGACAAACAGCTCCTAGGAAGAAAACAAAGACAAAACTGCTTGTAACTTCCGGTAGGAATGTCAGAGAGACATGAAACAAAAACCACTATGTAGGTCTGACTTAGACCTACATTTGAATAATTGACATACTTTGGCAAAAATCAACAGGAAGCTAGATATTTTCACTTCAATACAACAACTGCATTACTTTCACAATGCATTAAATAGTGTCACCAAGGCTTCTCCTGCCGTGGGGCTCGGGGACAGCAACCCAAGGCGCGCTCGCACCTTCGCACCCTAATTTGACCCCCTTAACATGCTTCAAAACTCACCAAATTTGACACTCACATTGGTATGGAGCGGCAGGCCAACTTATTAAGCAACCAAACCCCAAAAATGAAAATTGCGCGCTAGCGCCCCCTAGTAAGAGACAAAACACAGACTGCTTGTAACTTCCGTTAGGAATGTCGTAGAGACATGAAACAAACACCTCTGTGTAGGTCTGACTAAGACCTACATTTCCAATAAAAAAACGTCTATACCCAAAATCAACAGAAATTTTGCAAAAACTCATTCAAAGCAACATTTACGCAAAAAATGCTATTTTTGCCTCTTTGAGCTGTAATTTGACCCCCTTAAAATGTTTCAAAACTCACCAAACTTGCCACACACATCAGGACTGGCAGAAATTGCGATCTAGTGAAAAAACCAAACCTTAAAACTCAAAATTGCGCTCTATTGCAATTTTTGAAAGAAACACAGAAAAAACTGCTCCTAGGAAGAGGAAACGGATAAAACTGCTTGTAACTTCTGGTAGGAACGTCGGACAGACATGAAACAAAAACCTCTATGTAGGTCTCACTTAGACCTACATTTTGATAGGTGGCATCTTTCAGTTAAAATCAACAGGAAGTTGGCAATTACCCCTTCAAAATAAAAGTTTTGTAAAAAGCCGTCACCTTTTTCCAGACAAAACTGCTTGTAACTTCTGTTAGGAATGTCGTAGAGACATGAAACAAAGACCTCTATGTTGGTCTGACTAAGATCGGGACTCGGGACACGGCGGCGGCGGCGGCGGCCAACGGCGGACCCGACCAACGCTGCTTGCAGCTTTAATATTTATAAATGTTCTTTAATGTCTAATAAATACCAGTGCTTCTCACCTGTGTTTTATTTATTAATTTTCTTTAATGACTAATAAACACCAGTGCTTCTCACCTGTGTTTTATTTATTAAATTTATTTAATGACTAAAACACCAGTGCTTCTCACCAGTATGTATTATTTGTATTTAATGACTTGTAAACACCAGTGCTTCTCACCAGTGTTTTTATTATTATTATTTGTATTTAATGACTTGTAAACACCAGTGCTTCTCACCAGTGTTTTTATTATTATTATTTGTATTTAATGACTTGTAAACACCAGTGCTTCTCACCAGTGTTTTTATTATTATTATTTGTATTTAATGACTTGTAAACACCAGTGCTTCTCACCAGTATGTATTATTTGTATTTAATGACTTGTAAACACCAGTGCTTCTCACCAGAGTTTTTATTATTATTATTTGTATTTAATGACTTGTAAACACCAGTGCTTCTCACCAGTGTTTTATTTGTTATTTGTATTTAATGACTTGTAAACATCAGTGGTTCTCACCAGTGTTTTATTTATTATTATTTGTATTTAATGACTTGTACACATCAGTGGTTCTCACCAGTGTTTTATTTATTATTATTTGTATTTAACGGCTTGGATACATTATTACCTCTCACCAGTGTTTTATTTATTATTTGTATTTAATGACTTGTAAACATCAGTGCTTCTCACCAGTGTTTTATTTATCATTTGTATTTAATGACTTGTAAACATCAGTGGTTCTCACCTGTGTTTTACTTATTATTACTTGTATTTAATGACTTGTAAACATCAGTGGTTCTCACCTGTGTTTTACTTATTATTACTTGTATTTAATGACTTGTAAACATCAGTGCTTCTCACCAGTGTTTTATTTATCATTTGTATTTAATGACTTGTAAACATCAGTGGTTCTCACCTGTGTTTTACTTATTATTACTTGTATTTAATGACTTGTAAACATCAGTGGTTCTCACCAGTGTTTTATGTATTTGTATTTAATGACTTGTAAACATCAGTGGTTCTCACCAGTGTTTTATTTATTATTATTTGTATTTAATGACTTGTAAACATCAGTGGTTATCACCAGTGTTTTATTTATTATTATTATTTGTATTTAATGACTTTTAAACACCAGTGCTTCTCACCAGTGTTTTATTCATTATTATTTGTATTTAACGGCTTGGATACATTATTACTTCTCACCAGTGTTTTATTTATTATTTGTATTTAATGACAACAAAATATATATGTACAAAAAATATACATTTGGGCCTCCACTCAGGCTTGATCCCGGGGACCCTAAAAGGTTTTGGTCGAAAAAATATAAAAAATGTGTTATTATTCAGTATTATTATTTGTATTATTATTCAAGGTTTAAAGGATAGCAGGTCCATTCTATGTGTCATACTTGATCATTTTGCGATATTGCCATATTTTTGCTGAAAGGATTTAGTAGAGAACATCCACGATAAAGTTCACAACTTTTGGTCGCTAATAAAAAAAAAAAGCCTTGCCTTTACCGGAAGTAGCAGACGATGACGTCACCCGTGTGAGGGCTCCCACATCCTCACATTGTTTATCATGAGAGCCCCCAACAAAAAGAGCTTTTCGGACCGAAAAAAACCCGACAATTTCCTCATTAATTTGAGCGAGGATGAAAGATTCGTGGCTGAGGATATTGATAGTGAAGGACTAGAAAATAAAGAAAAAAAAAAAAAAAAAAGCGACGGCTCCGGACGGCGGCAGTGTGGGCGTTTCAGATGTAATTAGACACATTTACTGGATAATTCTGGAAGATCCCTTATCTGCTTATTGTTTTAATAGTGTTTTAGTGAGATTGTAAAGACATACCTCGAGGTCGGATAGCTGCGGTGAACACGCCAGTGTCTCAGAGATAAGCCGAGGAGCCAAGCTCATAGCTGCCTTTTTTGACAGCTACTGCAGGAGGACGAATAAATCACCGATGTCTCCGGTAAGATATATTTCACAATTTTCCCATCCAAAAACATGCTGGTTGACATAGAGAAGTGTTAAAGCTTCACAACAAACAATCACCGGCTGTGTCTCGGTACTAAAGACAGCTACAATACACCGCTTTCCACCAACAGCATTGTTCTTTTTAGTCTCCATTATTAATTGAACAATGAACAAACTGCAAAAGATTCAGCAACACAGATGTCCAAATTACTGTGTAATTGCGCGATGAAAAGAGACGACTTTTAGCCGTAACTGGTGCTGAGATAGTATGTCCCCTCCAACCCGAAACGTCCCGAACACACGTAATCATCCCGCGAAGTTTTCAACAAGAAACTCCGCGGGAAATTTAAAATTGTAATTTAGTAAAGTAAAGCGGCCGTATTGGCATGTGTTGCAATGTTAATATTTCATCATTGATATATACACTGTCAGACTGCATGGTCGGTAGTAGTGGCTTTCAGTAGGCCTTTAAATCTCTAGATCAGGGGTGTCAAACTTGGTTGCTTTGTTGGGTCTGCTTCTGTCTCTGGCCATGCTCCCTTCACCCCAGCGGACGATGGTGTGGAACACCGCAGAGGCCACCACAGTGGATATGTATCTTTTACTTTTTATTCATAGCTGTATGTAGAAGTGTCTGGTTGTATCTGCTGCTTTAATGTCTTTAATGTCCTCTGTGTTCTTTGATGTTTCCCTCTTACACACATGGAAGAGGGATGTGTACTATGGCTATGAGTCGTTGTTTTTTTATTTATTTATTTATTTATTTTTTCCCCTTGGCCTCAGTCTGCACCCCCCCTCCAGGGCCCAGGCTAAGACCGATTTTTATTTTATTTTATTTTAATCTTCAATCCCCGTTTACCTGTATGTCATCTTATTTGTAAGGGGCGCTGGAAGCCGGCAGACCCGTCAGCGATCCTGTTCTGTCTCCCTGTAATGTTTGTCTGATCTTGAATGGGATTGTGCTGAAAATTGTAATTTTCCTGATGGAATAAATAAAGTACTATCTATCTATCTATCTAATACTGTTTTTTTTTTTCTTTTAAAAAAACACAAAATATGTAATATTTTTACCCAATACATTTTTAAGTGGAATATTTGAGATTATATAATAATTGGAGCCTTAAAAAGCTCAATAACTCATAACAACATTGATTTTAATTCATTGTTATTATTTTTTAGCAATGAAACTTAAAAACAAATTACACAGCAATTATTTGGGATCCAAAAGGGTTCTACTCATTAAAGTGTTAAAAATATATTATACATTTTATTAACTGTTTACTTTTAACACAATAACCTCTAGATCAACTTCAGATTATAAATTGTATTGTTGTTTATCTTTTTTGTTTGTTTGTTTTAGGCCCTTTTTAAAACAGAAACCAAAAAAACAGCTTACATAGCAAACACAAAATATGCAACATTTTCCCCAAAGAACATCTCAAAGTGGAATATTTAATGTGACGTTATTGGAGCCTTGAATAGGTCAATAATTCATAATGTCATTGATTTTGATTCATTATTATTTTTTAAAGAAGGAGACAGCCTGCATGGCAGCTTTGAGTTATTAGAGTCAACATTGCAACATTTTCTTGTTACATTTCACCTGTTGGTTTTTTTTATAAACATTTTTTATGTTTATTTAAATTTTTTTAAATGGTATTTTTACAATGAGCCGTGGGGCCCTTAAAAAATTACCTGTGGGCCGCAAATGGCCCCCGGACCACACTTTGGACGGTCCTGGTGTAAGGGGACGAGGCACAACATTATGTTTGTCATGACAAACTTGACTTTTGCCATGGACAGACACAGACAGGATCATGGTCAATAAAAGGTGGATTGTTCTGTGCAGGATTATACCAGCAAGCCTACTGTTTACTAGGGGTGTAACGGGACGTGTATTTGTATTGAACCGTTTCAGTACGGGGGGTTCGGTTCGGTACGAGGGTGTATCGAACGAGTTTGTATTCTAAAGTCTTAACAAGCTGCTCTGCTTTCTGCCTCTGTCCGAGCAGTGAGCACCCAGCATTGTCCCGCCCACACAACCATCTGATTGGTTACATACAAAGCCAATCAGCAGTGCGTATTCAGAGCGATTTAACGGCCAATCAGCAGTGCGTATTCTGAACGCATGTTGTAAATGCTTCATTGTCGAGCAGATATGTGCGTTTAGCAGCGGACATCGTACACTCCCCAAATAATAAAAAACACTTTCCAGTCACAACTATTACAAACATCACTATGAGCCCGTTGACATTCTAGAAACTTAAACTGCAGCTCAGCTCGCTCACAGTTCTGGGTTGAGATGATGTGAAGGCTAATTATCTTTTAGCTTTACATTAGCTCATTTTGCTGTGTGTGTGTGCGTGTGTTAGGGGCAGCAAAGCCCTGTCCGTCTGATATTTCACATGAACTAACATGAACTCCATAGATTTCAGGGATGAGTAGTCTCTCCTATTGCAATTGTACTATTTTTCAGCTATAGTTACATTAATCAGTAATGTAGCAGCCTAGTTTTGAATGGCAGGGTGCCTGCAATCACATTTTGACAAAAATATAACATTTACATAATAAAAGTCAACTACAGGCTTCCCAAATGCTGTAATAAATTAAGCATGATGAGTTGACTTGAAACTGTTTAATGTTACACTTTTGATATGTAGAAGAAAGGTTTTGTCATTTTATTTAATCTAAGCAACAACTTGAGGCAGTTTAATGTGGATTAACGTGGGCAGAATTATTATAGTGTTCCCAATGTTAAAAGGATAAATCCATTGTTTACAAATTTGGTAAATAAATAACCCCAAAAATTATATTTGGTTGTTTTCTTACTGTACCGAAAATGAACCGAACCGTGAACTCTAAACCGAGGTATGTACCGAACCGAAATTTTTGTGTACCATTACACCCCTACTGTTTACTGCTAACTTTTGACAGCTGCGCCATGTTTGATGGAGGAAATATGCTAAGAGCTGATCACTGTCATCCAACTATGATATTATTGCCCAGCCCTGTTGCATCCTCCTGGGATAACATATATATGTGTCAATGTTTTGGAAAACATTCACACATATAAACTGTTCTACACCAACATTCATCTATTTATTCTTCTTCTCCGATTCAAACTGTCCAGCCTATTAGGGAATGGCAGGCTTTCCCTTGAAAAATTACAGAAATTCCCAGATTTCCCAGAATTCTAGGTTTTCCGAGACATTTTTCCCAATTTAAAAAGAATTGGCCATTTTTTAAACTTCCACCATTTTCACATTTTTCTACCTCTTCGAACCATTCCACCTTTACATTTAAAGGCCTACTGAACCCCACTACTAGCCACCACACAGTCTGATAGTTTACATATCAATGATGAAATATTAACATTGCAACACATGCCAATACGGCCTTTTTAGTTTACTAAATTACAATTTTAAATTTCCCAGGATTTTCGTCCTAGAAACGTTGTGTAATGATGACGTGTACACAAGACGTCACAGGTTTTTAGGAAGTATGAGCGCTACGCACACACACACAGCCAAAAGTCGTCTGCTTTAACAGCATAATTACACAGTATTTTGGAGATCTGTGTTGCTGAATCTTTTGCAATTTGTTCAATTAATGTTGGAGAAGTCACAGTAGAAAGATGGAGTTGGGAAGCTTTAGCCTTTAGCCACACAAGACACACTGTGATTCTTTGTTTAAAATTCCCGGAGGTGAAACGTTACTATGGATCAGAGCGCGGTCAAGCGAGCATGAATCAAGACGGAATGTCAACCAGCAGGTTTCGGTCAAAACGTCAGTTCTTACCGGAGAAAGGCTGAGCTTGTGTCGTCCACAGCTGCTGTCGACTCCCCTGAAACACTGCGCGTCAACAACCGGCCATGGACACACCCCTCTGACTATCAGGTACTACTAAACTCACTAAAACACTAGCAACACAATAGAAAGATAAGGGATTTCCCAGAATTATCCTATTAAATGTGTTTATAAAACATCGGAATCCGTCCCAATCGCGGGCTTTTTTTTTTAACTCTTTTTTTTAAACTTTTTTTTCTAGTCCGTCGCTATCAATATCCTCAAACACAAATCTTTCATCCTCGCTCAAATTAATGGGTA
This sequence comes from Nerophis ophidion, assembly GCF_033978795.1. Taxonomy (NCBI): domain Eukaryota; kingdom Metazoa; phylum Chordata; class Actinopteri; order Syngnathiformes; family Syngnathidae; genus Nerophis; species Nerophis ophidion. Next base: position 6,536,303 of record NC_084627.1, read on the forward strand.
AATTGTTGTTTTCTTGGTCCGAATAGCACTTTTTGTTGGAGGCTCCCATTATAAGCAATGTGAATATGTGAGGGGCCCCCACACTTGCGACGTCATCGTCTGCGACTTCCGGTAGAGGCAGGGCTTTTCTTTTAACACCGACAGTTGCCAACTTTATCCTGGATGTTCTCTACTAAATCCTTTCAACAAAAATATGGCAATATCGCGAAATGATCAAGTATGACACATAGAATGGACCTGCAATCCCCCTTTGAATAAGAAAATCTCTTTTCAGTAGGCCTTTAAACAACCATTTTCCACATTCAACAAATTTCCAGGAATTCCAGTTTTTTTCTAACCTTATTTCCAACCTTTTTAGTGCAATATTTCCTTCCACATTTTTCATCCCATTTCAACCATTTTACTGTCAAAACATTCCTGTTAGTCAGGACAAAAAAACAAGTTGATTTAAGAACTTGAAAAATTCCCGGTTTTCCCGAAATTCCGTAATACCATTTTTAATTCAAACTGTTACTACTTCAACATTTCTTGACCGATCTAAACAATTCCAACACCAACTAATTCAACTCATTCAGGACATTCATGCTCCCAGTCCATCCATACCACATTTCCGGAATTTTTCATTGAAATTATTGGGACATTTTTCCAAGTTGCACAATTCCCAGGTTTGTCAACATATTCAAAGCATTCCAACATCAACAAAATCCACTTATCCTGGACATTCAAACTAACACTTTCCCAAGTTCCAAACCAAATGATAGTTTTCATTCGAACTCCTCAACATTCAAACTATTCCAACATTCATACCACATTAAGTCAGCATTTCACTTCACTTGGAGCATCACACGCAATTCCTTCAGGAATTGCCTCATGTAGTTATTATATTATTTGTCATACTAATGATATTTAAAACATGTTACAGGTGATACTACAAATTGCGGTAAAATTCTGAAAAGGATAAAAGTTTCTTCAGAGTTCTTTGAGAGGTAATCAAAAAGGGCGAAAGATGTCAAGATTTTACAAAACGATGAGAAAAGTGTCCATGGAAGATACACGTCGGTCCAAGGGAGCAAAGACAAAGAAAGTTTTTACCAAAGACAGCCATCATTAGTGAAACTTTCACCATGTACACAATGTTTACATCTATAGTTATATTTTGATAAACAATCAGAAATGAATCTTTCAACAGATACACAATGTTTATATCTATAGTTATATTTTGATAAACAATCATAAGTGACTATCAGCACATACACAGTGTTGACATCTCTAGTTATATTTTGATAAAAGACGGGAAACACGCATACTCATAACGATGCATGCAACAACAAAGCAACATGTCAACAGCCATACAGGTCTTCAGTGGTGTCTTATCTTTACAAGTGCTTAACGTAATGGCAACATGAAAAACAGCGAATCAAGGCTATGGAGTGCTAGTTTGATTACAAGGACGCGTCCTTGCAAGACACAAAGTTAAATCATGAAATGCAACCTGACACTTCCAAAAACAATACATATTTACCCAGGAGAGTTTTGATAGCAATGTCCCTGGCCCAGCCACACACAAGTTGTAGACCTTCATGCTTTTCACATTTCCATCTGTTTTGTGGTGTAGAATGATGGCTGGAGCACAATAGTTCCACGCCTGAACGCCACCAATGTCTGATCATTGATATCACTCCCCAAATCTTTTTTAATAAAATAAAGGGATCTATTCCATTGCTTAGTTAGCTTGTTTTTGCTTGAATCTGCTTTTAGTGGTAAGATCTAGACTCCTTGCGCACTTGGATAGTTTGGACACTGTTTGCTGTGTTCACTGTTCGCAGCCATGTTGGTTTGGTGGAGCACCACTTGGTTCAAAAGTCAGGTGACTGAATACAAGCTATTGGTCGTAGAAAGGGTCCCTAAACTATGTCTCCTGTACTTTACAGCCAGAAAAGAGATAAAAAGCCCACACAAAATATTAGTTAGGTTAGCGCGTTGCTGTGCAAGGCAAAAAGAGTTGTGTGTAATTGTGTGCATGTTTTGTGATGGCATGCACCATAAAACAGCATATTGACACCTTTTCAGCAAAAAAGGGCTTTGAGGGTTGTACTGTATGTTTACATATTTGGCAAACCATCCATCCATCCATTTCCTACCGCTTATTCCCTTTGGGGTCGCAGGTGCCTATCTCAGCTACAATTTGGCACACTATCGATATACATACATATATATATATATACATATATATATAAAAGATAGATATCTCAGCTACAATTTGGCAAACTACCGATATATATATATATATATATATATATATATATATATATATATATATATATATATATATATATATATATATATATATATATATATATATATATATATATATATATATATATATATATATATATATATATATATATATATATATATATATATATATATATATATATATATATATATATATATATATATATATATATATATATATATATATATATATATATATATATATATATATATACACACATACACACATACACACATACATATCAGGGTTTCCCCAAAACTGCCATGATACCTGTGGCAGTGGAAGCGTGGTCACAATGCCGTCATCAAGTAATTTGCATATTTTGCTATGATTTTCTTTTAAAAAAGGCTAATAAAATGTATATGTATGTAAAATCTGTTTTTATTCATCAGTATTAACATATTTTTTTTACGGTTTGCCATATTTTCAATGATGCTGTTTTTTGTACAAGGTACTGTCGAGATTTTTTCAAGTGTTGACAGACTTTTAATGACTGTTTTATACTAAAACAAACTAGCAACAAATCTTGCATCTTGTTTTTGTGTTAATAGCATGACGTCACACTTGCTTGGCGCTGTTGCTCCAGTTAGATTTTGTCTTCTTTCAAGTCGCCACTGTCCTCTTAATATTTGCACATTTTGAAGATGGTTGTCCGCGGGTATATCTGCAATATATATAAACATCACAGACATGCTGACAATGCTCCAAACAATGGTGTGTTTTGTTTACATCCGGTTTCGGTAGCACAGTTATTGGTGATAAGTCTTTTTTTGGCGGTCAAGTTTTCACTACATCACTTGTCAATAGTGTACAAGTAGACTATATATATAAATTCATACTGTAACGACCTGCTAATGGTAATGTTTTTTGTTCGTATGGTTGGGATTTGATGTCAGTTTCTCCCACGTTTACAAACACACCGTGTCTGAAAGGTGATTGGCAGAGGATGATGAAGTGTTGTGTGTCCGGGGAAGTGAAGACTCAAGGACACTAAAAGTGTTTTCATGGCAGGTAACACCTGTTGGAATTGTGTCGTCGTTTTTTATCATAAAGATTGGTAACTTTGTGTTATTTCTTCTGGGGGCTGCACTATATTACTTTCATTTCTTTTCAAGTACAAAAAAAGCCCTTACTTTCAAGGTGTGGTGGTAATTAAAATGCTGTGGCGGCGCGCCACATAATTACATTATGAGATTATATACGAGTGTGTATATATATATATATATATATATATATATATATATATATATATATATATACATATACATATATACATACATACATATATACATACATACATATATATATACATATACATATATACATACATACATATATATATACATATACATATATACATACATACATATATATATATATATATATATATATATATATATATATATATATATATATATATATAAATAAAATACAGAAAACATGTAGGTAATTTTTCTGCGCAGGCAGAGAGGATGTAGCATGCAGTGCTTTTATTGTGAAGGCCGAACAGCCTTGACAGTGGTTGTGTAGTGCTCGTTCTTTCTTGCTTCACCTTAAAAGACGTACTGTAATTACCAAGTGTCTCAGTGAGGATGCAGGATACACGTCGATTGTTTTAGGATGAAACTCTCTGGACAAAGCTCTAGAAATTATATTTCTGTGCGTAATTGTTGAACCCTATGTGCTGACTATTTCTTTGGCCTTCCTGCAGAAACATGAGCCCCAGGTAAAACTAAACACTGTAGAGGTGGTGACCTGACATAGTACAGGCAGCTAGCTTGTAAGCACAGCGATGGCTTGAAAAACACTTTTAAAATCCACCTTTGAACATTTGGATGGACTCAGAATGTGACTTGATGTTTCTTGTTACTTACATTTTGACATGGCGCTGATCAATGTCCACCCGGGTCAGCTCCTCTTCCTCCAGGTCTGAGTCTCCCCCAGAACTGCTCTCCGTAACATCCGAGTCGAAGGCGGTCTCTGCCGAGTGCAGGTTGGCTGAGCCGCTCAGGTACAACCTCTCCAGCTCCAGAGGCATGGAGCCGCTCTTCAGGAAGCGTCCCAAACTGTCTCTGTTGTTTGAAGAAGAGTGGCGCCCTGTCCTCCATGTTGCCGTGGACTGCTCTTTGCGGTTCCCCGCCAACAGGCGGCTGACGGCGGTGTCCAAGAAGCCGCCCAGCTGCTGCTGAATGTGTCGCTCCACCTGCTTGGCCTGGACCACCTGAAGGCGCTTGCGCAGCCGCCGTAGGCGACTTTCGATTTCCACTTGGCGGTTGCTGCTGAGACGTGTGCGCTCCCCGACCTGAGTGTCAAGGATGTCCAAAGACGGGGAACCCTGCTGGCTACAACCTGCTTTCTCCCGGTCTGAACTTCTACTTGTAGTTTGTGCGTCCGTCTCCTCCAATTTCACTTCTACGCTGCCATGACAACAGGAGGAAAGTGCTGCAGACTGACAATCTGAGGGTTGTGTATTGGGACAAACTCCAGAGGAATGCTTGTGTTTGAGGGCTCCTTTCACCGGAATATGACCCGTCAGGGGGTTTGAGTCCAAAGTCTGGGATTCCGTGGAGGCAGGAGGCTTATCCCCGTTCATTGCCATCACACAGCCAGAACCAGACATGTTGGCCAGCTTCTTGGCCAGGCCGTTGACGGGTGCCATCGGCTGGCCCCCACCGTTAGTGCCACTCATGAGGCTTTTGAGCTGGCCTCCGGAGAGTTCTATGGCGTGCCTCTTCCTCAACAGAAAGTCTCCACCGTTGAGCAAGGAGCTGGGCAATATTCTGTGGCTTTTGAGGAAAACTCCTTGAAGAGTGATTGACTCCTTGGTGGAGGGGACAGGTGTTACATCAGAGCAGAGGTAGGACGCCACCAGAGGCTGGAGTTTGCCCAGGGCCGACGCCTGGGCCACAGAGTCGGCTTGGGACTGCTGCTGCTGCTGCTGGTCCTGGTCCCCGCCGCAGAATTCAACAAGGGGACACTTCTCTTCAGACCCGACCTTACACTTGGCTGGGCCGCCGCTGTGGATGAGGATGCTGTTGGCGTTACTGCTGTTCTCGGCGCCGGCTGCGGACAGACTTGATGACGGGGCAGCCAGTTTGAAGCGGATGTGGTGAGCTTCGGCTGGGGCGTCGGTGAGAGCGGGCGCCATCGCAGCCATGCAGTGCAGAGAGACGGGCGCCGTGGCCTTCTCCACACCACCCGCTTACTGCCCCCCCGCAGGACAGCCTGGGTACGAGACACAGAGTTAGTTCAAACACTGGTAACAATTGCAATGTTGGTACACCCCTCAGGAGCTTTTTGGGGAAGTGTGTTCAACTGTATTAGAAACGTGATGGGATTGTAGGTCCTCGCCGTCAGACTCTAGTCTGAAAATAAACTACATCTCCCACAATCCTCAGTGCAGCTAGACTGGGGTGTGAAGGGAGAAGCCTGCAGGACACACTTGTGTTTTATGGATATTTCATCATAATCATTTTGAGTTGTGTTGCTAAGAAACAGACAAGCTTTGGCGAAATCAGAACTTCTTTGGCAGAGGTATTGCAGTCTGCCTTCTAAAGACAGAGCAGAATAAAGGAGAAGAAAGGACAGAGCAGGCTGTACTTCCTCAGGAGGCTGCGCTCCTTCAACATTTGTAGAAAACTCCTGTGGATGTATTACCAGTCTGTGGTTGCCAGTGTTCTGTTCTACATGGTAGTGTGCTGGGGGGGCAGTACATCTAAAAAGGACAGCTCCGGACTGGAGAAACTGATCAGACGGGCCGGTTCTACAATCGGAATGAAATTAGACTCACTGGTGACGGTGGTAGAGAAGAGGACTGTAGAAAAACTAGTGAGTATGGAGCGTGTTCATTGCTAGACTGCTTCATCCCAAGTGCAGGACGAATGGACTAAAAAACTCCTTTGTCCCACATGCCATTAGACTCTACAACTCCTCTCTGGGGAGGGGGCGGGGGGTACTAGGATGACAGGGGATGCAAAACAATATCATTGCAATATGTTTTCATAACATGGTCACTACTGCCTAGTTTCTCGTTATATTTTTTATTTTACTGTTATATTTTTATTTCCATTGTTGCTTTTTATTTTTATTTTAATATTTTTCTATTTTGTTTCCATTTAAATTCCCATCATTTACTTTTTAAATTGATCTCAACTCTGTACACTGCTGCTGGAATTGTAATTTTCCTGAAGAGTTCGAACTCACCTGAAGGAATCAATAATGTACTATCTAACTATCTAAAGTGCCACCTGCCTTTCGAGAGTTTCAAAGGCACAACAAATATGAGGGAATACTTGATAAACCATCACTTGTAAAATATATTTGAAGCCAGCAAACCGAACACCAATTTCAAAAAGGTGAAATAATAATAATTTTCCAAACGGTTATAAAAATGTCCACTACTGAGGAGAGCGCTTCTCAGAAAGTAAACGCTGAACATAGTTTTACACTTAATGTTTACATTGTCACTTTAAAGACACCCAAGTTGGTATTGTGGACGTTCCCACACTATTGGTGCTTGAAAACATGTGTTGAATGACAGCCAGTGTGTTTATGCATAATGGTGCCATGGTCAGAGAAAGGCCTGCAAGTGGAAGGAGGGGTTGGTCAGTGTTGCAGGAGGTGTGCAAAGGTCTTCAGACCATAAAAGATGTGAGGGACATTGCTTTCAAAGATGAAGGCGGATGTGAACGGGCCTCTCACTATTTCACTGCAGTTTGTCGTCAGCGCCACTACGCCATGTTGGGATTTCCGAGGCAGGCACATTATGTAATGCATCTGCGCTCCAACACCTTGGTCCTACACCGGCTGGCATGAGAAGAGAGCCCGCGTCCATGTGTCCCTGGCGCGGGACATGTATGACATGTCAGGGAGGCTAACGTTGGCCTGCTAGCTGTGCTGACGCAACCGACACAGGTTGCTGATCAGGGCTGTCCTCCCCGCAGGAAGCCCGCAGGAAGCCCGCAGAAGCCCGCAAGAAGCCCGCAGACAGGCGGCTGTTGTGAGGCTGCTGGCATGCTAACAGGCTAGCGGCTAACAAAGAAAAAGGAGGAACCTACCACGTGACCAGCTCGCACTCTCCCCGGGAATCTGCTTGACAATCCCCGACACTCGGGCGGCAGAAAAGCAGTGCGCGGTGGCGAGATGTCCTGCTAGGCCATGCAGGTGTGCCAGAGCAGGCCAGCGGGGAGCCAGAGGGCCGCTTCACGGCGCCAGAGGGCTTCGTTCCGGACTCAGGCAATGGACGAATCAGCGATCTCCACCTTGCTCGCCAAACTCTGCTTTCCCTCGCTAACTTGCTCAAATGGTCGACATCTCGCGGCGACCCGCGGCACAATTCCCCATTTCCCACGGGCGAAAGGCGGTCCGGAGGGCGGCTCGACGCCACTCTTTTTCTGGGCTTTTAGGGAGAGACGCGGAGAAAATGGCGGCTAGCAGCTCGCGCTGTGAGGCTTTGAGGCTGACAAACACCGCCTGCGCCGAGCGCCTCTGCGCATGCGCCACACACGCCGCCGCCAGCGGGCGGGAGACACTTCCGCTGCTCGCCGCCAGGGGGACACACACGCCATAAAGCCTTCAAAGAAATCATTCCATTCAATTAGCCCTCATCATCTTCATCTTCACTCTTCTCATTCTCAACCATGATGCCACTCACTAATATCTTCATCATCATCTTCACTCTTCTCATTCTCAACCATGATGCCACTCACTAATATCTTCATCATCATCTTCACTCTTCTCATTCTCAACCATGATGCCACTCACTAATATCTTCATCATCATCTTCACTCTTCTCATTCTCAACCATGATGCCACTCACTAATATCTTCATCATCATCTTCACTCTTCTCATTCTCAACCATGATGCCACTCACTAATATCTTCATCATCATCTTCACTCTTCTCATTCTCAACCATGATGCCACTCACCAATATCTTCATCATCATCTTCACTCTTCTCATTCTCAACCATGATGCCACTCACTAATATCTTCATCATCATCTTCACTCTTCTCATTCTCAACCATGATGCCACTCACTAATATCTTCATCATCATCTTCACTCTTCTCATTCTCAACCATGATGCCACTCACCAATATCTTCATCATCATCTTCACTCTTCTCATTCTCAACCATGATGCCACTCACTAATATCTTCATCATCATCTTCACTCTTCTCATTCTCAACCATGATGCCACTCACTAATATCTTCATCATCATCTTCACTCTTCTCATTCTCAACCATGATGCCACTCACTAATATCTTCATCATCATCTTCACTCTTCTCATTCTCAACCATGATGCCACTCACCAATATCTTCATCATCATCTTCACTCTTCTCATTCTCAACCATGATGCCACTCACTAATATCTTCATCATCATCTTCACTCTTCTCATTCTCAACCATGATGCCACTCACCAATATCTTCATCATCATCTTCACTCTTCTCATTCTCAACCATGATGCCACTCACTAATATCTTCATCATCATCTTCACTCTTCTCCTTCTCAACCATGATGCCACTCACTAATATCTTCATCATCATCTTCACTCTTCTCATTCTCAACCATGATGCCACTCACTAATATCTTCATCATCATCTTCACTCTTCTCCTTCTCAACCATGATGCCACTCACTAATATCTTCATCATCGTGTTGATTCGATATCATCACCTTAGAACATCTTATACCAGGGGTGTCCAAAGTGCAGCCTGGGGGCCATTTGCGGCCCACAGCTAATTGTTTAGTGGCCCGCCACACATTCTGGAGATGCTATTGCAAAAATAAAAACAATAAAAAAAGTAGAATGAGGTGAAATCTAACAGGGAAAAGTTGCAATGTTGACACAGGCTGTTTGTTTTTCTTTTGTCTTTCTTTATTTTACCCTTATTGCCAAAGCTAAAAAAAAAATAAAGTTTAAAAAAAAAATGTTTTTCTATAATCAATTATTGACCTATATAAGGCTCCAATTACTTCTAATATTTCACTTTGTAATGTTTTATGTGGAAAATATTATGTGCATATATTTTGTGGTTGCCATATAAAAACAGTGTTTTCTTTGACAAAAGAGCATAAAACAAACAAAATAATAGTTCAAAAGTAAAATTGACAGATATATCTGAAGCTGATCTCGTAACTTAAGTGTTGAAAGTAAAACAAATAATAATACAAATGTATCACTTTATGAGTGGGGGGCCTTTGGGATTTTATTTATTTTTTCACTGTGATTACTCAGAAATAATAATATACTTAAATCAATGGTGTCCTGCATTATTCATCTTTTTAGGGCTCCAATTAATTCAGATCAAACATTGCTTTCTGAATGTTTTGGGCAACGGGGGAAATACTGCATATTTCAGTTTTACGAAAAAAAAACAAAGTTGTCTTTGACTGAAAAGGCATAAATCCTTTTTTTTACTTTATATCAACCTGAAGTTGATATAGAGATTTACTGTAAGCGTTACATAAAAAATGAAAATAATAATTTGACTTATTGTTAACATGTTAATGACGGAGACCCTCTATGGTCCCTGGGAGTCCTAAAGGTAAAAAAAAAAAAAAAAAAAAGAAAAATATGAAAACGGCCCCGCATGGTTTAATTTTTCCGTGTGTGGCCCTCGGTGGAAAAAGTTTGGACACCCTGTCTTATACCGATAACTCATGATCATATTCATCTCATTTCTTCATAATTATCCAATATCTTCTTTTTAATTCACTAATATCTTCATAATGGTATTCAGTTATTATCATCACCTTCTACTTACAGTATATATTATGTTATATTTTCACAATTATAATGATTTAATATCTTCTTAAATATATTGAGCTCGTATCTTAATATTTAACAAATATATTAATGATATTCATCAGATTTCTTCAGTATCATGCAGGATTTTTTCAAATTGGTCGAGAAATGTTGAAGAAGTAACATTTTTAAGAATTTGTTATTACAGATTTTTTTTTTAGAAGGTGTAAAAAATGCTAGTTTGAATGCGCAGGATGAGTGGAATGTGTCCAAGGTGGAATGCTTGCAATAACTTGAAAAATGTGGTAATGCTGGAAGTTTGAAAAATGGCCAATTAATTTGAAATGGGGAAAATGTCCCAAAAAACCTGGAATTGTGGAAAATTCTGGAATTTTTGTAATTTTTCAAGGGAAAGCCCGCGATTCCCGAATAGGCTGAATAGTTTGAATTTGGAACGCTTTGACTCGGATGAAAAATGTGGAAGGTAGAGCACGCCAAAATCTGGAGAAGAAGAATAATGAATGGATGAATTTAATTTTGGTGTAGATAACTATATGTTTTGGAGCATTCACACAATAGTAATAGTTACTAATACTAATAATTGTTATTAGGAATACCAGTAGTTGTTAGGAGTACAAATAGTTATTTGCAATATAAGTTGTTATTAGTAATAAGTTATTGATGGTAATTCTAATAGTTATTACTAATAATAGTTGTTATAAGTAACACTAACAGTTGTTATTAGTAATAATAGTTGTTATTAGTGATAATAGTAGTTATTTGTAATACTAATAGTTGTTAATAGTAATACTAATAGTTTTTGTGAGTAATAATCGTTATTAGTAATAATTGTTGTTATTAGTAATACTAATAGTCATTAGTAATAATAATAGTTATTAGTAACACTAATAGTTGTTATGAGTAATACTAATAGTTATTATGAGTAATAATAGTTGTTATTAGCAATGCTAATAGTTGTGAGTAATAATTGTTGTTAATAGTAATACTAATAGTTGTTATGAGTAATACTAAGTTATGAGTAATAATAGTTATGTGTAATACTAATGGTGGTCATTGGTAATACATATACTTGTTATTAGTAATACTTATACTTGTTATTAGTAATACTACTAGTTGTTGTGAGTAATACTAATACTTGTTATTAGTAATACTACTAGTTGTTATGAGTAATAATAGTTATTAGCAGTACCTTGACGTCCATGTCAGGATGATGGTAGTCAGTCAGTCAGCCTGCAACAACAAGACACACACACACACACACACACACACAGACAGACACACACACACACACACACACACACACACACAGACACACACACACACACACACAGACACACACACACACACAGACACACAGACACAGACACACACACACAGAAACACACACAGACACACACACACACACACACACACACACACACACACACACACACACACACACAGACAGACACACACACACACACACACACACACACAGACACACACACACACACACACAGACACACACACACACACAGACACACAGACACAGACACACACACACAGAAACACACACAGACACACACACACACACACACACACACACACACACACACACACACACACACACACACACACACAGAGACAATGTTTTAGCAAGAGTGAGAAATGACGGAGATGAAAAAGTTCTTGACTATGAAGTTGGAGGTGTGGGGTTGATGCTTCCTTTCTGGACTTGAAGGACATTTTGGAAGACTTTCTGACGGAATAAGCACATGCTAATGCTAGCATGCTAATGCAGGCTAAGCTAAGCTAAGCTAAGGCTGGTTAGCTTGTTCCACTGACTCCTCAATGACTGGCCATGCAGGCTGAAAAGTGGAGTATTGAATGAAAGTCCGCCAATGCAAAGCTTAGTGTTGCTGTGAGACTTGTGTTGTTCATTTGTTTGGAGAAAATGGTGAGAAATTCTTACTTACCTGCTCGCTCTCTTACTAACGCTTTACGACTGCTTGGCCCCGCCCCCGCGCTGCGATTGGCCAGCGACAACATTCCAGGCTTCCTATTGGCCCCCGCAGATGTCAGTCTGGTGATAGGACGCCATACAGCGGAAGTGCGGAGGAAAGTTGCTAGTGCAAAACTTCTTCATCATAAATGTACACTTTGGAAATGTGCAAAACTTCTTCTTCATCATAAATGTACACTTTGGAAATGTGCAAAACTTCTTCTTCATCATAAATGTACACTTTGGAAATGTGCAAAACTTCTTCATCATAAATGTACACTTTGGAAATGTGCAAAACTTCTTCTTCATCATAAATGTACACTTTGGAAATGTGCAAAACTTCTTCATCATAAATGTACACTTTGGAAATGTGCAAAACTTCTTCATCATAAATGTACACTTTGGAAATGTGCAAAACTTCTTCATCATAAATGTACACTTTGGAAATGTGCAAAACTTCTTCATCATAAATGTACACTTTGGAAATGTGCTAAACTTCTTCATCATAAATGTACACTTTGGAAATGTGCAAAACTTCTTCATCATAAATGTACACTTTGGAAATGTGCAAAACTTCTTCATCATAAATGTACACTTTGGAAATGTGCTAAACTTCTTCATCATAAATGTACACTTTGGAAATGTGCAAAACTTCTTCAACATAAATGTACACTTTGGAAATGTTTCTTATTGACAAGCACTCCAATCAATCAAGCTGCTATTGATCGGACTTCACACGCGAGAGCTTTGTGTCTGTGTCATGCTTCACTGATTGTTTTGTGCAAATTCTTGCTTTTGTCTCCTTCCAGATGTCACATGAGAGCGGCACAACACACCTGATGCTAATCTTTCCTGTTATAAAATGGCAACCAAGGTGATCAAAAAGGTCAACCAAAGAACGAGATTCCTCTACAGAATCTCCTTTCTGGTCAACAAAAGCACCTTGAAGATTCTAGCGGGAACTCTCATTCAACCCTTTTCCCATTACACTTGCACCTCCTGGTACCCCAGCACCTCCAAAACACTCAAATCTAGACTCCAAACATCCCAGAACAAGCTAGTCAGGTTCCTTCTAGACCTCCACCCCAGATCACACCTCACTCCTACCCACTTCTCCAAAGTGGGCTGGCTCAGGGTGGAGGACAGAGTCAAACAACTTGCACTGAGCCTAGTCTATAAAATCCGCTACACCTCCCTGATACCGAAGTACATGTCAAACTACTTCCTTAACGTAAATGAGCGCCATAACCACAACACCAGGGGGAGCTCCACAAAGCACGTTAAACCCATATTCAAATGTGGAATGCACTCCCAACAGCTGGAAAAGTAAGTGCATCTCTATCCTCCTTTAAAAGCGCTCTAAAACAACACCTCCAGGCAACTTCAACACTTTACTAATACCCTCCTCCATTCACATCCCACCTCCCCTGATTGTAAATAACCTAACGTAAATAATCAAATGTAAATAATCAAATGTGGATACTTGTTCTTATGCTATGTGAAGTGACTATGTTCTCTGCTGGCTGTACATATCCTACTAAGTCACACCTACACTGTTTCAATGTCCACATTTCTCTGTTGATGCAATTGTTGATGACTGAAGTACTGATATCAAGCAAAGCTCCTCATCCCACCTGCCATGCACTTGTAAATAATGTCAATAATCAAATGTATATACTATGATGATTAACTTGTGTGATGACTGTATTATGTTGATAGTATATATTTGTACCATGAATTGATGAAGGTGGACCCCGACTTAAACAAGTTGAAAAACTTATTGGGGTGTTACCATTTAGTGGTCAATTGTAGGGAATATGTACTGTACTGTGCAATCTACTAATAAAAGTGTCAATCAATCAATCAATCAATCAATGATGGTCTCCAGGACGCAGTGCAGATGTCAGCTGGACACTGTGTGACATCATCCTCTCAGGTGTGCCAACTTTCACCCCCCCCTGCCGTCTCCGTGGCAACAGTGTTTGGATGCCCGCCCTGAAACTACAATTGTTTGTTTACCTGGGAGGTTTTGTCCAATCAATGACATCCATCCATCCATCCATCCATCCATCCATTTATTTCCTACTGCTTGTCCCTTTCAGAGTCGCGGGGGTGTTGGAGCCTATCTCAGCTGCATTTGACGAACATCCAACCACTATTCATAATGCAAAAAAGGGCCACCAGACTGATACATAACACAGGACCCCGAGAACACACTAATGGATTATGCATAAAAACATTAGATTTAAAACTAGCAGATCTCATCCAACTCAAGACTGCCCAAATGATTTATAAAGCAAGTAAAGATTTACTTCCAACAGGGTTACAGAGAAGATTTTTACAAAGACAAGGGAATTATCATTTAAGAGGAGAACTACTTTTTAAGATCCAATATTGTAGAACAAGGCAGAAAGGAATGAGTATAACAATAGCAGGGGTTAAAATATGGAACTGTTTAAAGGATGAAATAAAACACAGCACCAACATAAACCAGTTTAAAAAGCTTTTTAAATCATTTATCATTAGTAAATATAAGAAAGAAGAGCAAACATTGTTTTAGAAAGACAATAATATATAATATGTATATAAATACAATTTATGATTTCATAATTATACATATAGGTTATATTAAAATGTATATATTACTACTTTATATGGAATTTAAATAAATTGTGTATATATAATATATATATGTATATATATATAAATAAGTGTACAAATGTATATGTTTGATTTAAATGTTAAACTGTGTATATGAGACGTGTGCTACATATATGTTGCTTATATATTGTTTAAAAAAAAGTAATATAAGTGAAGCATGTTTTAGATTTGATATATTTTGAACCTTGTTCTTGTTGTGATGGGTTAGGTTTATATAAGTGTTGCTTCAACCTACACCCTTTTGGCTCAATCATTGCTCAAATGAGTGCTGTTTTTTTTTTTTCTTGTTGTTGTTCTTTGTTTTATGTGAAGATTGCCGAAATAAAATACATTGATTGATTGATTGATTGATTGATTGATTTGGGCATAATCATGTTTGAATATATATAGCAGTGAATATTTTAATTAATAAGACTGTATATATAGTTATTTTGAATATATATTACAGTAAATATTATAATTATTTAGATTGTATACATATTCATTTTAAATATGTATATATATTTTTTTATTTTATTTTATTTTTTCATCGTGATTATGTTTGTTGTCACTGACTGCGCTGAGATGAACGATGACGTCACTCATGATGTAGTTCCAGTGACCGACACAAGATGGCGGTGATGTCAAAGTTAAACACAAAAGCAGAATTGTAGTTCCTACCTGCTGACATGTTTAATGATGTCATCTCATGTTTAATGATGTCATCTCATGTTTAATGATGTCATCTCATGTTTAATGATGTCATCTCATGTTTAATGATGTCATCTCATGTTTAATGATGTCATCTCATGTTTAATGTTCCTCAGGTGTCCAGGAAGTAGATCCCAGACACAAGTCACTTGTGACACTTCAACCCTTGACCCGGTCCTCGCTCTATTACCTGAGCTGCTGACCCTAGGGCAGGGGTCATCTTCAGCAGGAATTGTGGGTAATGTGTGACATTTGGGAGGAGCTTGTCAAGTCCTGACCCGCCCAGCCCGGCGTCTGGATTGTCCAACGCAGCAAAACTCTGGCACACAAAACAACAACCTCAAGATGAACTGGAAGTCAACACTTCTGGGTGTGGAATGACATCATCCTCATCTTGCTTTATGGAATATCATCGTCATAATAACAATAATAATCATCCATCCATCCATTTTCTACTGTTTATTCCCTTTTGGGGTCGCTGGAGCCTCTCAGCTGCAATATAACATGATATTTCACTTATGCTCAATTATGGTAATAATTATAATTATAATAATAATAAAGATGATATTTCAGTTATGGGATATAACAATAATAATAATAATAATAACAATAATGATAATAATAATGATGATAACAATAATAATAATCCATCCATCCATCCATTTCCTACCGCTTATTCCCTTTTGGGGTCGCGGGGAACACTAATAATATATGATATTTCAGTTATGGAATATTATAACAATGAGATTATATTTCAGTTATGTAATATGATAATAATAATGGGTTTATATTTTAGTTATGTAATATGATAATACCAACAATAATACTGCTAATAATAATAATAATATTATAGTAGTAAGACTAATAAAGGTTGTATATGTCAGTTATGTAATGTGAGAAGTTACATTTGATCATTTGCTAAATTGATAATTGTTTGAAAAGTTGTGCTTGAGTGTCTGATCTCTTCTTCCTGATGTGCTGACACAACAAAGTCAAACATCTTCATTCATGTGTTCATTCAGACATGAATCATACTTCACACAACTCAAGGGCATGCAAACAATAGGACTGATTGATAATCAATAGAAGGACTAATTGACAATCAATAATAGGACTGATTGACAATCAATAATCATCTACAAGCTTCTACTAGGTCTGACACAGGAAGGAAGGAAGGAAGGTCATCATGTCCACACTCACCACTTCCTGCTCGCTGCTGCAGCCATCAATACACTTATTGATCACTGCATGTAGTGATCAATACTTATTTATCAATACACTTATTGATCACTGCATGTAGTGATCAATACTTATTTATCAATACACTTATTGATCACTGCATGTAGTGATCACTGCATGTAGTGATCGATACTTATTCATCAATACACGTATTGATCACTACATGTAGTGATCAATACGTGCAGTCAAACATTGGCATCAGTTTTTCAGTAAAATCAACATTTCTTCATTCTGCTGTCAATCATGTGACTTCAGCGACGGTGACGTCAGCCATGGTGACATCATGTATCATGTCTCTCAGTGGTGACATCATCAAATATGTCTCTCAGTGGTGGTGACATCATCAAATATGTCTCTCAGTGGTGACATCATCAAATATGTCTCTCAGTGGTGACATCATCAAATATGTCTCTCAGCTACGACACCATCAAATATGTCTCTCAGTGGTGACATCATCAAATATGTCTCTCAGTGGTGGTGACATCATCAAATATGTCTCTCAGTGGTGACATCATCAAATATGTCTCTCAGTGGTGACATCATCATGTATCATGTCTCTCAGTGGTGACATCATCATGTATCATGTCTCTCAGTGGTGACATCATCAAATATGTCTCTCAGTGGTGACATCATCATGTATCATGTCTCTCAGTGGTGACATCATCAAATATGTCTCTCAGCTACGACACCATCAAATATGTCTCTCAGTTGTGGTGACATCATCAAATATGTCTCTCAGTGGTGACATCATCAAATATGTCTCTCAGTGGTGGTGACATCATCAAATATGTCTCTCAGTGGTGGTGACATCATCAAATATGTCTCTCAGTGGTGACATCATCAAATATGTCTCTCAGTGGTGGTGACATCATCAAATATGTCTCTCAGTGGTGACATCATCAAATATGTCTCTCAGTGGTGACATCATCAAATATGTCTCTCAGTGGTGACATCATCAAATATGTCTCTCAGTGGTGGTGACATCATCAAATATGTCTCTCAGTGGTGACATCATCAAATATGTCTCTCAGTGGTGGTGACATCATCAAATATGTCTCTCAGTGGTGGTGACATCATCAAATATGTCTCTCAGTGGTGACATCATCAAATATGTCTCTCAGTGGTGACATCATCAAA